>NC_134362.1:199829181-200129181 GCF_048569485.1 Anomaloglossus baeobatrachus | reverse complement strand
GGGAGTGCAAACACAACAATTGATGATGACGTTCTAGATCCCACCTACTGTCAACCCCCAGTCAGGCACTCGAGGAGGTCAACAGAGGCGGTGGAGGAGGATGCAACCGACGACGAAGTTACCTTGCGCCTTCCTGGACAGAGTCGGAGCACTGGTAGCACGTCTACAACTGCATCCTCAGCCACCACTCTGCCTATGAGCATTATTCGGGGTGGATCAACAGGTCGCATGGCCTCTAAGCCTTGCCTAGCCTGGTCCTTTTTTCACATCGAAAAAGATCGCCCAACTCATGTGATATGTAACATTTGTCATGATTCTGTTAGTAGAGGTCAAAACCTCAGCAGTTTGACAACTTCTTCCATGAATCGTCACATGAATAAATATCATAAGGCCCGGTGGGAAGCTCACCGTGCTGCAATGCGGCCTAGCGGAGCGAACCATCCACCGCCCGCCCCTTCCAGTGCATCCGCGCGCTCTTCATCTTCTAGGACTGTGGGGACAGCTGTCACACCTGTTTTTCCACGCACAACTTCCACCACTGTAACCGCAACAGGCAGTTTGCTTGTAAGGTCGTCAGTTGGTTTGGAAGGGGAAACAAGTGCGTGTGTACAGCTCTCAGACATCGATAGCACCAACGTTGGATGAAGGCAACATCATGTCTCCGCCTGAACTTTCCTCACAAACCTGCATTTTTCCAGGGACACCCTACTCAACACCGTCTAAACACAGCAGCCAGATCTCTGTCCCTCAGATGTGGTCAAATAAAAGGCCATTTCCTGCGACCCATGACAAAACTAAGAGGTTGACTCTATCCCTCTGTAAGCTGTTGGCTACCGAAATGCTGCCTTTCCGCCTAGTGGACACACAGGATTTTAGAGACCTTATGTCTGTCGCTGTGCCCCAGTACCAGATGCCTAGTCGCCACTACTTCTCTAAGAAAGGTGTGCCCGCGCTACACCAGCATGTCGCACACAACATCACCGCTTCCTTGAGAAACTCTGTGTGTGAACGGGTGCATTTCACCACCGATACTTGGACCAGTAAGCATGGACAGGGACGTTACATGTCGCTGACTGGGCACTGGGTAACTATGGTGATAGATGGTGAAGGGTCTGCTGCACAAGTCTTGCCGTCCCCACGACTTGTGTGTCAATCCTCTGTCTGTCCAAGTTCCGCCACTGCTTCTGCATCCTCCACCTCATCTGGGTCCTCCACCTCCGCCCCAAGCCTGCCTGGTCAGGCCACCAGCGTTCTCACTGCGCAGAAGGAATCACGCACCCCTCATTACTATGCTGGCAGCAGAGCGCAACGGCATCAGGCGGTCTTTAGCTTGACATGTCTTGGGAATAAGAGTCACACAGCTGAGGAGTTGTGGTCAGCTCTGCGGTCCGAGTTTAATAAATGGTTGTCTCCACTCAACCTGCAGCCTGGTAAGGCCGTGTGCGACAATGCTGCAAACCTGGGTGCGGCCCTTCGCCTGGGCAAGGTGACACACGTACCTTGTATGGCTCACGTGTTGAACCTTGTTGTCCAGCAATTTTTAACACACTATCCCGGCCTAGATGGCCTTCTGAACAGGGCACGAAAACTGTCTGCTCACTTCCGCCGTTCAAGTGCCGCAGCAGAGCGACTTGCATCGCTCCAGAAGTCTTTCGGCCTGCCGGTTCATCGCCTGAAATGCGATGTGGCGACACGCTGGAATTCAACTCTCCACATGTTACAGCGACTGTGGCAGCACCGCAGAGCCCTGGTGCAATACGTCATGACGTATAGCCTGGGCCAACGAGATGCAGAGGTGGGGCAGATCACCCTGATGGAGTGGTCTCAGATCAAGGACCTAGGCACCCTTCTGCACGGTTTCGACATGGCGACGAATATGTTTAGCGCTGACAATGCCATTATCAGCATGACGATTCCAGTCATTTACATGCTGGAGCACACGCTAAACACTATTCGGAGTCAGGGGGTGGGACAACAGGAAGGGGAGGAACTACAGGAGGATTCATATGCGCAAGGGACAACAACATCACCAAGGTCCAGACGTTCATCATCACCAAGGCGCCAGGCATGGGACCATGGGGGACAGGGATCAACAAGGGCGCATGGTAGCAGGCGAGATGTTGAGCAAGGTGCAGGAGAACATGAAGAAATGGAGGACGAACTGTCCATGGACATGGAAGACTCAGCGGATGAGGGAGACCTTGGTCAAATTTCAGTTGAAAGAGGTTGGGGGGAGATGTCAGAGGAAGAAAGAACGGTTAGCACCTCTATGCCACAAACACAGCGTGGACTTGGTCCGCATGGCTGCGCAAGACACATGAGCGCCTTCTTGCTGCACTACCTCCAACATGACCCTCGTATTGTCAAAATTAGAAGTGATGATGACTACTGGATTGCCACACTATTAGATCCCCGGTACAAGTCCAAATTTTGTGACATAATTCCAGCCATAGAAAGGGACGCACGTATGCAGGAGTATCAGCAGAAGCTGTTACTCGATCTTAGCTCGGCTTTTCCACCAAACAACCGTGCAGGTGCAGGGAGTGAATCTCCCAGTTGTAACTTGCCAAACATGGGACGGTCTCGTCATCTTCAACAGTCTACCCGTACCAGTAGGACCGTATCTGGTGCTGGTAACAGCAATTTTATGGAATCTTTTCATAATTTTTTTAGACCCTCCTTTGCAAGGCCACCAGAGACATCAAGTCTGACACATAGTCAACGGCTGGAGAGGATGATACAGGAGTATCTCCAAATGAACATCGATGCCATGACTGTGCAACTGGAGCCTTGCTCCTTTTGGGCTTCAAACATAGAAAAATGGCCAGAGCTCTCCAGTTACGCCTCGAAGATTTTGTCGTGTCCAGCTGCCAGCGTTGTCTCTGAACGTGTCTTCAGTGCTGCTGGGTGTGTGCTGACAGATAAGCGCACACGTCTGTCCAGTGACAATGTGGACAGACTGACGTTCATCAAAATGAACAAGTCATGGATCCACAAGGAATTTACTACCCCTGTGTCATCCTGGGGAGAGTAAACGCTTGTGGATTTGGAATGTGCTTGATGCAAATCTAGCTGTGAAGTGTACAACTGGGGCACAAGTGCTGCCACTGAAGGGGTGGGTGTCTGTGTGGCCCAATTTTTGGAAAAAAGGGAGACTCCGCTTGGAGTAACCCTTGCTTACATTGTTTTTAAAAGAAGCCAAGATGAACAAGTCATGGGTCAGCAAAGACTTTGCTACCTACCCCGGTGTCATCCTGGGGACGGCTAAGAATAGCGTATTTTTGAATGTGCTTGATGCAAATCTAGCTGTGAAGTGTACAACTGTGGCACAAGTGCTGCCACTGAATGGGTGGGTGTGTGTGGGGCCCAATTTTTGGAAAAAAGGGAGACTCCGCTTGGAGTAACCCTTGATTGCTGTTTTTTTTATAAATGATCCAAGCTGCACAGAGCTGGGATCAGGAAAGACTTTGCTACCTACCCCGGTGTCATCCTGGGGACGGTTAATTATGGCGTATTTTTGAATGTGCTTGATGCAAATCTAGCTGTGAAGTGTACAACTGGGGCACAAGTGCTGCCACTGAATGGGTGGGTGTGTGTGGGGCCCAATTTTTGGAAAAAATGGAGACTCCGCTTGGAGTCACCTTGCGGTGTTTTACATGATTTTAGAAGGGCGTGCCATGCCTATATCTGTGTGTCCTCCTCTTTTTCCTTGTCCAGCTGTTTTGTTTTCGCATGAGTATATGTCCTTGTCACTTTCCAATGTGTTTGAGTTGTTTGTCACCTTTAGGACACCTTTGAGGGTGTTTTCTAGGTGTTTTTCTGTGTTTGTGATTGCCTGCCATTGTTTCCTATGCAGTTCGAGTTCGGTTCGTCGAACGTTCGACGAACCGAACTCGAACGGGAGGTCCGTTCGGCGAACCAACCTCGAGCCGAACCGCGACCGGTTCGCTCATCTCTACTGGTAACTAGTGATGAGCGGGCACTACCATGCTCAGGTGCTCAGTACTGGTAACTAGTGATGAGTGGGCACTACCATGCTCAGGTGCTCAGTACTGGTAACTAGTGATGAGCGGGCACTACCATGCTCGGGTGCTCAGTACTGGTAACTAGTGATGAGCGGGCACTACCATGCTCGAGTGCTCAGTACTTGTAACTAGTGATGAGCGGGCACTACCATGCTCGGGTGCTCTGTCCTCGTAACTAGTGATGAGCGGGCACTACCATGCTCGGGTGCTCAGTACTGGTAACTAGTGATGAGCGGGCACTACCATGCTCAGGTGCTCAGTACTGGTAACTAGTGATGAGCGGGCACTACCATGCTCGGGTGCTCAGTGCTGGTAACTAGTGATGAGCGGGCACTACCATGCTCGGGTGCTCAGTACTCGTAACTAGTGATGAGCGGGCACTACCATGCTCGGGTGCTCAGTACTCGTAACTAGTGATGAGCGGGCACTACCATGCTCGGGTGCTCAGTACTCGTAACTAGTGATGAGTGGGCACTACCATGCTCAGGTGGTCAGTACTGGTAACTAGTGATGAATGGGCACTACCATGCTCAGGTGCTCAGTACTGGTAACTAGTGATGAGTGAGCACTACCATGCTCGGGTGCTCAGTACTGGTAACTAGTGATGAGTGAGCACTACCATGCTCGGGTGCTCAGTACTGGTAACTAGTGATGAGTGGGCACTACCATGCTCAGGTGCTCAGTACTCGTAACTAGTGATGAGTGAGCACTACCATGCTCAGGTGCTCAGTACTCGTAACTAGTGATGAGTGGGCACTACCATGCTCGGGTGCTCAGTACTTGTAACTAGTGATGAGTGCGCACTACCATGCTCGGGTGCTCAGTACTGGTAACTAGTGATGAGCGGGCACTACCATGCTCGAGTGCTCAGTACTTGTAACTAGTGATGAGCGGGCACTACCATGCTCGGGTGCTCAATACTCGTAACTAGTGATGAGTGAGCACTACCATGCTCGGGTTCTCAGTACTGGTAACTAGGCATGAGCGGGCACTACCATGCTCGGGTTCTCAGTACTGGTAACTAGTGATGAGCGGGCACTACCATGCTCGGGTGCTCAGTACTGGTAACTAGTGATGAGCGGGCACTACCATGCTCAGGTGCTCAGTACTGGTAACTAGTGATGAGCGGGCACTACCATGCTCGGGTGCTCAGTGCTGGTAACTAGTGATGAGCGGGCACTACCATGCTCGGGTGCTCAGTACTGGTAACTAGTGATGAGCGGGCACCACCATGCTCGGGTGCTCAGTACTCGTAACTAGTGATGAGTGGGCACTACCATGCTCAGGTGGTCAGTACTGGTAACTAGTGATGAATGGGCACTACCATGCTCAGGTGCTCAGTACTGGTAACTAGTGATGAGTGAGCACTACCATGCTCGGGTGCTCAGTACTGGTAACTAGTGATGAGCGGGCACTACCATGCTCGGGTGCTCAGTACTTGTAACTAGTGATGAGCGGGCTCTACCATGCTCGGGTGCTCTGTACTCGTAACTAGTGATGAGCGGGCACTACCATGCTCGGGTGCTCAGTACTGGTAACTAGTGATGAGCGGGCACTACCATGCTCGGGTGCTCAGTACTCGTAACTAGTGATGAGCGGGCACTACCATGCTCGGGTGCTCAGTGCTGGTAACTAGTGATGAGCGGGCACTACCATGCTCGGGTGCTCAGTACTGGTAACTAGTGATGAGCAGGCACTACCATGCTCAGGTGCTCAGTACTGGTAACTAGTGATGAGCGGGCACTACCATGCTCGGGTGCTCAGTACTCGTAACTAGTGATGAGCGGGCACTACCATGCTCAGGTGCTCAGTACTGGTAACTAGTGATGAGCGGACACTACCATGCTCGGGTGCTCAGTACTGGTAACTAGTGATGAGCGGGCACTACCATGCTCGGGTGCTCAGTACTGGTAACTAGTGATGAGCGAGCACTACCATGCTCGGGTGCTCAGTACTCGTAACTAGTGATGAGCGGGCACTACCATGCTCGGGTGCTCAGTACTCGTAACTAGTGATGAGCGGGCACTACCATGCTCAGGTGCTCAGTACTGGTAACTAGTGATGAGCGGGCACTACCATGCTCGGGTGCTCAGTACTCGTAACTAGTGATGAGCAGGCACTACCATGCTCGGGTGCTCAGTACTCGTAACTAGTGATGAGCGGGCACTACCATGCTCGGGTGCTCAGTACTTGTAACTAGTGATGAGCGGGCACTACCATGCTCGGGTGCTCAGTACTCGTAACTAGTGATGAGCGGGCACTACGATGCTCGGGTGCTCAGTACTCGTAACTAGTGATGAGCGGGCACTACGATGCTCGGGTGCTCAGTACTCGTAACTAGTGATGAGTGAGCACTACCATGCTCGAGTGCTCAGTACTCGTAACTAGTGATGAGCGGGCACTACCATGCTCGGGTGCTCAGTACTCGTAACTAGTGATGAGTGGGCACTCCCATGCTCGGGTGCTCAGTACTGGTAACTAGTGATGAGCGAGCACTACCATGCTCAGGTGCTCAGTACTGGTAACTAGTGATGAGCGGGCACTACCATGCTCAGGTGCTCAGTACTGGTAACTAGTGATGAGCGGGCACTACCATGCTCAGGTGCTCAGTACTGGTAACTAGTGATGAGCGGGCACTACCATGCTCGGGTGCTCAGTACTTGTAACTAGTGATGAGCGAGCACTACCATGCTCGGGTGCTCAGTACTGGTAACTAGTGATGAGCGGGCACTACCATGCTCCGGAGCTCAGTACTGGTAACTAGTGATGAGCGGGCACTACCATGCTCAGGTGCTCAGTACTGGTAACTAGTGATGAGCGGACACTACCATGCTCAGGTGCTCAGTACTGGTAACTAGTGATGAGCGGGCACTACCATGCTCAGGTGCTCTGTACTCGTAACTAGTGATGAGCGGACACTACCATACTCAGGTGCTCAGTACTCGTAACTAGTGATGAGTGGGCACTACCATGCTCAGGTGCTCAGTACTGGTAACTAGTGATGAATGGGCACTACCATGCTCAGGTTCTCAGTACTGGTAACTAGTGATGAGTGAGCACTACCATGCTCGGGTGCTCAGTACTGGTAACTAGTGATGAGTGGGCACTACCATGCTCGGGTGCTCAGTACTTGTAACTAGTGATGAGCGGGCACTACCATGCTCGGGTGCTCTGTACTCGTAACTAGTGATGAGCGGGCACTACCATGCTCGGCTGCTCAGTACTGGTAACTAGTGATGAGCGGGCACTACCATGCTCGGGTGCTCAGTACTCGTAACTAGTGATGAGCGGGCACTACCATGCTCAAGGGCTCAGTACTTGTAACTAGTGATGAGCGGGCACTACCATGCTCGGGTGCTCAGTACTGGTAACTAGTGATGAGCGGGCACTCCCATGCTCGGGTGCTCAGTACTGGTAACTAGTGATGAGCGAGCACTACCATGCTCAGGTGCTCAGTACTGGTAACTAGTGATGAGCGGGCACTACCATGCTCAGGTGCTCAGTACTGGTAACTAGTGATGAGCGGGCACTACCATGCTCGGGTGCTCAGTACTGGTAACTAGTGATGAGCGAGCACTACCATGCTCGGGTGCTCAGTACTCGTAACTAGTGATGAGCGGGCACTACCATGCTCGGGTGCTCAGTACTCGTAACTAGTGATGAGCGGGCACTACCATGCTCAGGTGCTCAGTACTGGTAACTAGTGATGAGCGGGCACTACCATGCTCGGGTGCTCAGTACTCGTAACTAGTGATGAGCAGGCACTACCATGCTCGGGTGCTCAGTACTCGTAACTAGTGATGAGCGGGCACTACCATGCTCGGGTGCTCAGTACTTGTAACTAGTGATGAGCGGGCACTACCATGCTCGGGTGCTCAGTACTCGTAACTAGTGATGAGCGGGCACTACGATGCTCGGGTGCTCAGTACTCGTAACTAGTGATGAGCGGGCACTACGATGCTCGGGTGCTCAGTACTCGTAACTAGTGATGAGTGAGCACTACCATGCTCGAGTGCTCAGTACTCGTAACTAGTGATGAGCGGGCACTACCATGCTCGGGTGCTCAGTACTCGTAACTAGTGATGAGTGGGCACTCCCATGCTCGGGTGCTCAGTACTGGTAACTAGTGATGAGCGAGCACTACCATGCTCAGGTGCTCAGTACTGGTAACTAGTGATGAGCGGGCACTACCATGCTCAGGTGCTCAGTACTGGTAACTAGTGATGAGCGGGCACTACCATGCTCAGGTGCTCAGTACTGGTAACTAGTGATGAGCGGGCACTACCATGCTCGGGTGCTCAGTACTTGTAACTAGTGATGAGCGAGCACTACCATGCTCGGGTGCTCAGTACTGGTAACTAGTGATGAGCGGGCACTACCATGCTCCGGAGCTCAGTACTGGTAACTAGTGATGAGCGGGCACTACCATGCTCAGGTGCTCAGTACTGGTAACTAGTGATGAGCGGACACTACCATGCTCAGGTGCTCAGTACTGGTAACTAGTGATGAGCGGGCACTACCATGCTCAGGTGCTCTGTACTCGTAACTAGTGATGAGCGGACACTACCATACTCAGGTGCTCAGTACTCGTAACTAGTGATGAGTGGGCACTACCATGCTCAGGTGCTCAGTACTGGTAACTAGTGATGAATGGGCACTACCATGCTCAGGTTCTCAGTACTGGTAACTAGTGATGAGTGAGCACTACCATGCTCGGGTGCTCAGTACTGGTAACTAGTGATGAGTGGGCACTACCATGCTCGGGTGCTCAGTACTTGTAACTAGTGATGAGCGGGCACTACCATGCTCGGGTGCTCTGTACTCGTAACTAGTGATGAGCGGGCACTACCATGCTCGGGTGCTCAGTACTGGTAACTAGTGATGAGCGGGCACTACCATGCTCGGGTGCTCAGTACTCGTAACTAGTGATGAGCGGGCACTACCATGCTCAAGGGCTCAGTACTTGTAACTAGTGATGAGCGGGCACTACCATGCTCGGGTGCTCAGTACTGGTAACTAGTGATGAGCGGGCACTCCCATGCTCGGGTGCTCAGTACTGGTAACTAGTGATGAGCGAGCACTACCATGCTCAGGTGCTCAGTACTGGTAACTAGTGATGAGCGGGCACTACCATGCTCAGGTGCTCAGTACTGGTAACTAGTGATGAGCGGGCACTACCATGCTCAGGTGCTCTGTACTCGTAACTAGTGATGAGCGGACACTACCATACTCAGGTGCTCAGTACTCGTAACTAGTGATGAGCGGGCACTACCATGCTCAGGTGCTCAGTACTCGTAACTAGTGATGAGCGGGCACTACCATGCTCGGGTGCTCAGTACTGGTAACTAGTGATGAGCGGGCACTACCATGCTCAGGTGCTCAGTACTGGTAACTAGTGATGAATGGGCACTACCATGCTCAGGTGCTCAGTACTGGTAACTAGTGATGAGTGAGCAATACCATGCTCGGGTGCACAGTACTGGTAATTAGTGATGAGCGGGCACTACCATGCTCGGGTGCTCAGTACTTGTAACTAGTGATGAGCGGGCACTACCATGCTCGGGTGCTCTGTACTCGTAACTAGTGATGAGCGGGCACTACCATGCTCGGGTGCTCAGTACTGGTAACTAGTGATGAGCGGGCACTACCATGCTCGGGTGCTCAGTACTCGTAACTAGTGATGAGCGAGCACTACCATGCTCGGGTGCTCAGTACTCGTAACTAGTGATGAGCGGGCACTACCATGCTCGGGTGCTCAGTACTCGTAACTAGTGATGAGCGGGCACTACAATGCTCGGGTGCTCAGTACTGGTAACTAGTGATGAGCGGGCACTACCATGCTCGGGTGCTCAGTACTGGTAACTAGTGATGAGCGGGCACTACCATGCTCGGGTGCTCAGTACTGGTAACTAGTGATGAGCGAGCACTACCATGCTCGGGTGCTCAGTACTCGTAACTAGTGATGAGCGGGCACTACCATGCTCGGGTGCTCAGTACTCGTAACTAGTGATGAGCGGGCACTACCATGCTCAGGTGCTCAGTACTCGTAACTAGTGATGAGTGAGCACTACCATGCTCGGGTGCTCAGTACTCGTAACTAGTGATGAGTGGGCACTACCATGCTCAGGTGCTCAGTACTCTTAACTAGTGATGAGTGAGCACTACCATGCTCAGGTGCTCAGTACTCGTAACTAGTGATGAGTGGGCACTACCATGCTCGGGTGCTCAGTACTTGTAACTAGTGATGAGTGCGCACTACCATGCTCGGGTGCTCAGTACTGGTAACTAGTGATGAGCGGGCACTACCATGCTCGGGTGCTCAGTACTGGTAACTAGTGATGAGCGGGCACTACCATGCTCGGGTGCTCAGTATTGGTAACTAGTGATGAGCGGGCACTACCATGCTCGAGTGCTCAGTACTGGTAACTAGGCATGAGCGGGCACTACCATGCTCGGGTTCTCAGTACTGGTAACTAGTGATGAGCGGGCACTACCATGCTCGGGTGCTCAGTACTGGTAACTAGTGATGAGCGGGCACTACCATGCTCAGGTGCTCAGTACTGGTAACTAGTCATGAGCGGGCACTACCATGCTCGGGTGCTCAGTGCTGGTAACTAGTGATGAGCGGGCACTACCATGCTCGGGTGCTCAGTACTCGTAACTAGTGATGAGCGGGCACTACCATGCTCGGGTGCTCAGTACTCGTAACTAGTGATGAGCGGGCACTACCATGCTCGGGTGCTCAGTACTCGTAACTAGTGATGAGTGGGCACTACCATGCTCAGGTGGTCAGTACTGGTAACTAGTGATGAATGGGCACTACCATGCTCAGGTGCTCAGTACTGGTAACTAGTGATGAGTGAGCACTACCATGCTCGGGTGCTCAGTACTGGTAACTAGTGATGAGCGGGCACTACCATGCTCGGGTGCTCAGTACTTGTAACTAGTGATGAGTGGGCTCTACCATGCTCGGGTGCTCTGTACTCGTAACTAGTGATGAGCGGGCACTACCATGCTCGGGTGCTCAGTACTGGTAACTAGTGATGAGCGGGCACTACCATGCTCGGGTGCTCAGTACTCGTAACTAGTGATGAGCGGGCACTACCATGCTCGGGTGCTCAGTACTCGTAACTAGTGACGAGTGAGCTCTACCATGCTCGGGTGCTCAGTACTGGTAACTAGTGATGAGCGGGCACTACCATGCTCGGGTGCTCAGTACTGGTAACTAGTGATGAGCGGGCACTACCATGCTCGGGTGCTCAGTACTGGTAACTAGTGATGAGCGAGCACTACCATGCTCGGGTGCTCAGTACTCGTAACTAGTGATGAGCGGGCACTACCATGCTCGGGTGCTCAGTACTCGTACGTAGTGTTGAGCGGGCACTACCATGCTCAGGTGCTCAGTACTGGTAACTAGTGATGAGCGGGCACTACCATGCTCGGGTGCTCAGTACTCGTAACTAGTGATGAGCGGGCACTACCATGCTCGGGTGCTCAGTACTTGTAACTAGTGATGAGCGGGCACTACCATGCTCGGGTGCTCAGTACTCGTAACTAGTGATGAGCGGGCACTACGATGCTCGGGTGCTCAGTACTCGTAACTAGTGATGAGTGAGCACTACCATGCTCGAGTGCTCAGTACTCGTAACTAGTGATGAGCGGGCACTACCATGCTCGGGTGCTCAGTACTCGTAACTAGTGATGAGTGGGCACTCCCATGCTCGGGTGCTCAGTACTGGTAACTAGTGATGAGCGAGCACTACCATGCTCAGGTGCTCAGTACTGGTAACTAGTGATGAGCGGGCACTACCATGCTCAGGTGCTCAGTACTGGTAACTAGTGATGAGCGGGCACTACCATGCTCAGGTGCTCAGTACTGGTAACTAGTGATGAGCGGGCACTACCATGCTCGGGTGCTCAGTACTTGTAACTAGTGATGAGCGGGCACTACCATGCTCAGGTGCTCTGTACTCGTAACTAGTGATGAGCGGACACTACCATACTCAGGTGCTCAGTACTCGTAACTAGTGATGAGTGGGCACTACCATGCTCAGGTGCTCAGTACTGGTAACTAGTGATGAATGGGCACTACCATGCTCGGGTGCTCAGTACTGGTAACTAGTGATGAGTGAGCACTACCATGCTCGGGTGCTCAGTACTGGTAACTAGTGATGAATGGGCACTACCATGCTCGGGTGCTCAGTACTTGTAACTAGTGATGAGCGGGCACTACCATGCTCGGGTGCTCTGTACTCGTAACTAGTGATGAGCGGGCACTACCATGCTCGGGTGCTCAGTACTGGTAACTAGTGATGAGCGGGCACTACCATGCTCGGGTGCTCAGTACTGGTAACTAGTGATGAGCGGGCACTACCATGCTCGGGTGCTCAGTACTCGTAACTAGTGATGAGTGAGCTCTACCATGCTCGGGTGCTCAGTACTGGTAACTAGTGATGAGCGGGCACTACCATGCTCGGGTGCTCAGTACTGGTAACTAGTGATGAGCGGGCACTACCATGCTCGGGTGCTCAGTACTGGTAACTAGTGATGAGCAGGCACTACCATGCTCGTGTGCTCAGTACTGGTAACTAGTGATGAGTGAGCTCTACCATGCTCGGGTGCTCAGTACTGGTAACTAGTGATGAGCGGGCACTACCATGCTCGGGTGCTCAGTACTGGTAACTAGTGATGAGCGGGCACTACCATGCTCGGGTGCTCAGTACTCGTAACTAGTGATGAGTGAGCTCTACCATGCTCGGGTGCTCAGTACTCGTAACTAGTGATGAGCGGGCACTACCATGCTCAGGTGCTCAGTACTCGTAACTAGTGATGAGTGAGCACTACCATGCTCGGGTGCTCAGTACTTGTAACTAGTGATGAGCGTGCACTACCATGCTCAGGTGCTCTGTACTCGTAACTAGTGATGAGCGGACACTACCATGCTCGGGTGCTCAGTACACGTAACTAGTGATGAGCGGGCACTACCATGCTCAGGTGCTCAGTACTCGTAACTAGTGATGAGTGGGCACTACCATGCTCAGGTGCTCAGTACTGGTAACTAGTGATGAATGGGCACTACCATGCTCAGGTGCTCAGTACTGGTAACTAGTGATGAGTGAGCACTACCATGCTCAGGTGCTCAGTACTGGTAACTAGTGATGAGTGAGCACTACCATGCTCAGGTGCTCAGTACTCGTAACTAGTGATGAATGGGCACTACCATGCTCAGGTGCTCAGTACTGGTAACTAGTGATGAGCGGGCACTACCATGCTCGGGTGCTCTGTACTCGTAACTAGTGATGAGCGGGCACTACCATGCTCAGGTACTCAGTACTCATAACTAGTGATGAGCGGGCACTACCATGCTCGGGTGCTAAGTACTGGTAACTAGTGATGAGCGGGCACTACCATGCTCGGGTGCTCAGTACTGGTAACTAGTGATGAGCGGGCACTACCATGCTCGGGTGCTCAGTACTGGTAACTAGTGATGAGCGGGCACTACCATGCTCGGGTGCTCAGTACTGGTAACTAGTGATGAGCGGGCACTACCATGCTCGGGTGCTCAGTACTCGTAACTAGTGATGAGCGGGCACTACCATGCTCGGGTGCTCAGTACTGGTAACTAGTGATGAGCGGGCACTACCATGCTCGGGTGCTCAGTACTGGTAACTAGTGATGAGCGGGCACTACCATGCTCGGGTGCTCAGTACTCGTAACTAGTGATGAGCGGGCACTACCATGCTCAGGTACTCAGTACTCATAACTAGTGATGAGCGGGCACTACCATGCTCGGGTGCTAAGTACTGGTAACTAGTGATGAGCGGGCACTACCATGCTCGGGTGCTCAGTACTGGTAACTAGTGATGAGCGGGCACTACCATGCTCGGGTGCTCAGTACTGGTAACTAGTGATGAGCGGGCACTACCATGCTCGTGTGCTCAGTACTGGTAACTAGTGATGAGTGAGCTCTACCATGCTCGGGTGCTCAGTACTGGTAACTAGTGATGAGCGGGCACTACCATGCTCGGGTGCTCAGTACTGGTAACTAGTGATGAGCGGGCACTACCATGCTCGGGTGCTCAGTACTCGTAACTAGTGATGAGTGAGCTCTACCATGCTCGGGTGCTCAGTACTCGTAACTAGTGATGAGCGGGCACTACCATGCTCAGGTGCTCAGTACTCGTAACTAGTGATGAGTGAGCACTACCATGCTCGGGTGCTCAGTACTGGTAACTAGTGATGAGCGGGCACTACCATGCTCGGGTGCTCAGTACTCGTAACTAGTGATGAGCGGGCACTACCATGCTCAGGTGCTCAGTACTCGTAACTAGTGATGAGTGAGCACTACCATGCTCGGGTGCTCAGTACTTGTAACTAGTGAAGAGCGTGCACTACCATGCTCAGGTGCTCTGTACTCGTAACTAGTGATGAGCGGACACTACCATGCTCGGGTGCTCAGTACACGTAACTAGTGATGAGCGGGCACTACCATGCTCAGGTGCTCAGTACTCGTAACTAGTGATGAGTGGGCACTACCATGCTCAGGTGCTCAGTACTGGTAACTAGGGATGAATGGGCACTACCATGCTCAGGTACTCAGTACTGGTAACTAGTGATGAGTGAGCACTACCATGCTCAGGTGCTCAGTACTGGTAACTAGTGATGAGTGAGCACTACCATGCTCAGGTGCTAAGTACTGGTAACTAGTGATGAGCGGGCACTACCATGCTCGGGTGCTCAGTACTGGTAACTAGTGATGAGCGGGCACTACCATGCTCGGGTGCTCAGTACTGGTAACTAGTGATGAGCGGGCACTACCATGCTCGTGTGCTCAGTACTGGTAACTAGTGATGAGTGAGCTCTACCATGCTCGGGTGCTCAGTACTGGTAACTAGTGATGAGCGGGCACTACCATGCTCGGGTGCTCAGTACTGGTAACTAGTGATGAGCGTGCACTACCATGCTCGGGTGCTCAGTACTCGTAACTAGTGATGAGTGAGCTCTACCATGCTCGGGTGCTCAGTACTCGTAACTAGTGATGAGCGGGCACTACCATGCTCAGGTGCTCAGTACTCGTAACTAGTGATGAGTGAGCACTACCATGCTCGGGTGCTCAGTACTGGTAACTAGTGATGAGCGGGCACTACCATGCTCGGGTGCTCAGTACTCGTAACTAGTGATGAGCGGGCACTACCATGCTCAGGTGCTCAGTACTCGTAACTAGTGATGAGTGAGCACTACCATGCTCGGGTGCTCAGTACTTGTAACTAGTGATGAGCGTGCACTACCATGCTCAGGTGCTCTGTACTCGTAACTAGTGATGAGCGGACACTACCATGCTCGGGTGCTCAGTACACGTAACTAGTGATGAGCGGGCACTACCATGCTCGGGTGCTCAGTACTGGTAACTAGTGATGAGCGGGCACTACCATGCTCGGGTGCTAAGTACTGGTAACTAGTGATGAGCGGGCACTACCATGCTCGGGTGCTCAGTACTGGTAACTAGTGATGAGCGGGCACTACCATGCTCGGGTGCTCAGTACTGGTAACTAGTGATGAGCGGGCACTACCATGCTCGTGTGCTCAGTACTGGTAACTAGTGATGAGTGAGCACTACCATGCTCGGGTGCTCAGTACTGGTAACTAGTGATGAGCGGGCACTACCATGCTCGGGTGCTCAGTACTCGTAACTAGTGATGAGCGGGCACTACCATGCTCAGGTGCTCAGTACTCGTAACTAGTGATGAGTGAGCACTACCATGCTCGGGTGCTCAGTACTTGTAACTAGTGATGAGCGTGCACTACCATGCTCAGGTGCTCTGTACTCGTAACTAGTGATGAGCGGGCACTACCATGCTCGGGTGCTCAGTACTCGTAACTAGTGATGAGCGGGCACTACCATGCTCAGGTACTCAGTACTCATAACTAGTGATGAGCGGGCACTACCATGCTCGGGTGCTAAGTACTGGTAACTAGTGATGAGCGGGCACTACCATGCTCGGGTGCTCAGTACTGGTAACTAGTGATGAGCGGGCACTACCATGCTCGGGTGCTCAGTACTGGTAACTAGTGATGAGCGGGCACTACCATGCTCGTGTGCTCAGTACTGGTAACTAGTGATGAGTGAGCTCTACCATGCTCGGGTGCTCAGTACTGGTAACTAGTGATGAGCGGGCACTACCATGCTCGGGTGCTCAGTACTGGTAACTAGTGATGAGCGGGCACTACCATGCTCGGGTGCTCAGTACTCGTAACTAGTGATGAGTGAGCTCTACCATGCTCGGGTGCTCAGTACTCGTAACTAGTGATGAGCGGGCACTACCATGCTCAGGTGCTCAGTACTCGTAACTAGTGATGAGTGAGCACTACCATGCTCGGGTGCTCAGTACTGGTAACTAGTGATGAGCGGGCACTACCATGCTCGGGTGCTCAGTACTCGTAACTAGTGATGAGCGGGCACTACCATGCTCAGGTGCTCAGTACTCGTAACTAGTGATGAGTGAGCACTACCATGCTCGGGTGCTCAGTACTTGTAACTAGTGAAGAGCGTGCACTACCATGCTCAGGTGCTCTGTACTCGTAACTAGTGATGAGCGGACACTACCATGCTCGGGTGCTCAGTACACGTAACTAGTGATGAGCGGGCACTACCATGCTCAGGTGCTCAGTACTCGTAACTAGTGATGAGTGGGCACTACCATGCTCAGGTGCTCAGTACTGGTAACTAGGGATGAATGGGCACTACCATGCTCAGGTACTCAGTACTGGTAACTAGTGATGAGTGAGCACTACCATGCTCAGGTGCTCAGTACTGGTAACTAGTGATGAGTGAGCACTACCATGCTCAGGTGCTAAGTACTGGTAACTAGTGATGAGCGGGCACTACCATGCTCGGGTGCTCAGTACTGGTAACTAGTGATGAGCGGGCACTACCATGCTCGGGTGCTCAGTACTGGTAACTAGTGATGAGCGGGCACTACCATGCTCGTGTGCTCAGTACTGGTAACTAGTGATGAGTGAGCTCTACCATGCTCGGGTGCTCAGTACTGGTAACTAGTGATGAGCGGGCACTACCATGCTCGGGTGCTCAGTACTGGTAACTAGTGATGAGCGTGCACTACCATGCTCGGGTGCTCAGTACTCGTAACTAGTGATGAGTGAGCTCTACCATGCTCGGGTGCTCAGTACTCGTAACTAGTGATGAGCGGGCACTACCATGCTCAGGTGCTCAGTACTCGTAACTAGTGATGAGTGAGCACTACCATGCTCGGGTGCTCAGTACTGGTAACTAGTGATGAGCGGGCACTACCATGCTCGGGTGCTCAGTACTCGTAACTAGTGATGAGCGGGCACTACCATGCTCAGGTGCTCAGTACTCGTAACTAGTGATGAGTGAGCACTACCATGCTCGGGTGCTCAGTACTTGTAACTAGTGATGAGCGTGCACTACCATGCTCAGGTGCTCTGTACTCGTAACTAGTGATGAGCGGACACTACCATGCTCGGGTGCTCAGTACACGTAACTAGTGATGAGCGGGCACTACCATGCTCGGGTGCTCAGTACTGGTAACTAGTGATGAGCGGGCACTACCATGCTCGGGTGCTCAGTACTCGTAACTAGTGATGAGCGGGCACTACCATGCTCGGGTGCTCAGTACTGGTAACTAGTGATGAGCGGGCACTACCATGCTCGGGTGCTCAGTACTGGTAACTAGTGATGAGCGGGCACTACCATGCTCGGGTGCTCAGTACTGGTAACTAGTGATGAGCGGGCACTACCATGCTCGGGTGCTCAGTACTGGTAACTAGTGATGAGTGAGCACTACCATGTTCGGGTGCTCAGTACTAGTAACTAGTGATGAGTGAGCACTACCATGCTCGGGTGCTCAGTACTTGTAACTAGTGATGAGCGTGCACTACCATGCTCAGGTGCTCTGTACTCGTAACTAGTGATGAGCGGACACTACCATGCTCGGGTGCTCTGTAGTCGTAACTAGTGATGAGCGGACACTACCATGCTCGGGTGCTCAGTACACGTAACTAGTGATGAGCGGGCACTACCATGCTCGGGTGCTCAGTACTGGTAACTAGTGATGAGCGGGCACTACCATGCTCGGGTGCTCAGTACTCGTAACTAGTGATGAGCGGGCACTACCATGCTCGGGTGCTCAGTACTGGTAACTAGTGATGAGCGGGCACTACCATGCTCGGGTGCTCAGTACTGGTAACTAGTGATGAGCGGGCACTACCATGCTCGGGTGCTCAGTACTGGTAACTAGTGATGAGTGAGCACTACCATGTTCGGGTGCTCAGTACTAGTAACTAGTGATGAGTGAGCACTACCATGCTCAGGTGCTCAGTACTGGTAACTAGTGATGAGCGGGCACTACCATGCTCGGGTGCTCAGTACTGGTAACTAGTGATGAGCGGGCACTACCATGCTCGGGTGGTCAGTACTGGTAATAGTGATGAGCGGGCACTACCATGCTCGGGTGCTCAGTACTGGTAACTAGTGATGAGCGGGCACTACCATGCTCGGGTGCTCAGTACTGGTAACTAGTGATGAGCGAGCACTACCATGCTCGGGTGCTCAGTACTGGTAACTAGTGATGAGCGGGCACTACCATGCTCGGGTGCTCAGTACTGGTAACTAGTGATGAGCGGGCACTACCATGCTCGGGTGCTCAGTACTGGTAACTAGTGATGAGTGAGCACTACCATGTTCGGGTGCTCAGTACTAGTAACTAGTGATGAGTGAGCACTACCATGCTCAGGTGCTCAGTACTCGTAACTAGTGATGAGCGGGCACTACCATGCTCGGGTGCTCAGTACTGGTAACTAGTGATGAGCGGGCACTACCATGCTCGGGTGCTCAGTACTGGTAACTAGTGATGAGCGGGCACTACCATGCTCAGGTGCTCTGTACTCGTAACTAGTGATGAGTGAGCACTACCATGTTCGGGTGCTCAGTACTAGTAACTAGTGATGAGTGAGCACTACCATGCTCGGGTGCGCAGTACTGGTAACTAGTGATGAGCGGGCACTACCATGCTCGGGTGCTCAGTACTGGTAACTAGTGATGAGTGAGCACTACCATGCTCGGGTGTTCAGTACTGGTAACTAGTGATGAGCGGGCACTACCATGCTCAGGTGCTCAGTACTGGTAACTAGTGATGAGCGGGCACTGCCATGCTCGGGTGCTCAGTACTGGTAACTAGTGATGAGTAGTGATGAGCGAGCATGCTTGTCACTACTCGGTACTCGCACGAGTATCACTGTGCTCGGGCTGCTCGGCGGGGACCGAGTAATCTCGCGATACTCGTGCTGTACTCGTGGTCTTCATCCCTGCATGTTGGCGCTCTTTTGAGAGCCAGCCCTCATGCAGGGATTGGCTGGCAGACCACTGCAATGCCACAGCCCTGTTAGTTGTGGAATTGCAGTGATTGGCCGGCCTGCACAGCGTGACCGAGCCTTTATATAGGCCGGCGCGCTGTGCTCTGCTCACAGCTATTCTGACAGTGAGTGTAGGGAGAGTGTCGCTGATTCAGGGAAAGCTTTGCGGCCCTTTATAGCTTTTTCAGTTGCAGGGCTGCAAACAGTGTGACCAGAAGTCCTTCTCAGGACTATTCTAGTTGTATACAGGCAGGCAGGGTATAGCCAGGTCGGAGTACAGTAGCAGAGTCCTTCTCAGGACTATTGTTGCTATATACAGGCAGGGTATAGCCAGGTCGGAATACAGGCTAGTGACCAGAAGAGTCCTTGTCAGGACTATTGTAGCAGTATACAGGCAGGCAGGCAGGCAGGGTATATAGCCATTCCTAGTGGTGACCGTATACCAGCCTTCATCATATCTGGGGCTGGTGTACACAGTGTAAAACAGTCCTGATAGTGTCAGACTTCTCAGTAATTGTCGCTCCTAAAAACCAGTTAGGTTCTTATTGCGTCCGTGCTTGCATTTAAAAACAGCACGTGTGTGGCAGTCGGTGGCAGCATCAGGCTCCATATTGTCCCTGGATAGAGATGTGCATGAGGGCCTGTAAACATGAAGTGCCCATTGTAAGGAAGTGGGTCTATTGTAGTATAGCCCTTAGGCAGGGCAGCCAAAAATTGGGAGGCTCCACGTTGTCCCTGGGTAGAGACGTGCATGATGGCCTCAAAACATTGTTCCCATTGCAAAGGAGCGGGTCTCCTGTCGTTGTAATGCCCATTCTGAAAGAATGGGCGAAAAAATTTACCACTGGGGGTATACCTGAAACAACGGCTTAACTATTGTAACGGTCACCATGATGGCGCATGAGGAGAAGGAGGAGCAGTCCAGCGATTAGCCAAAGTCCAGAAGTGTGTACCCATGGGTGAGTGGAGGTACATGGCAAACTTTAAATTCCGCTCTCATTTGCTGGTGGTGTGGTGAAGTCTGGCCCAATCCAACCCTTGTTCATCTTGATCAGAGTCAGCCTGTCAGCATTTTCAGTTGACAGGCGGGTGCGTTTATCTGTAATGATTCCACCTGCGGCACTAAAAACACGCTCTGACAAAACGCTAGCGGCAGGGCAGGCCAGGACTTCCAAGGCGTAGAGAGCCAATTCATGCCACGTGTCCAGCTTGGATACCCAATAATTGTAAGGCACAGAGGAATGTCGGAGTACAGTTGTTCGATCTGCAAGGTACTCCTTCAGCATCTGGGCAAACTTAGGATTTCTTGTGGCACTACCCCGCACCTCAGGGGCTGTGGTACGTGAGGGGCTGAGAAAACTGTCACACATCTTAAAGACTGTTCCCCTACCTCTGGCGGATTGGACTTGTGCCTCTCTCGGCTGTACGCCTCGGTTGTCCACTGATTCCTGACCTATGCCGCTAGCGTTTTGTGAGGGGAATGCTTTGCCTACTTCCGTGACTATGGCCTTCTGGAACTGCTGCATTTTGCCTGACCTCTCCGCCTCGGGAATAAGAGACATAAAGTTCTCCTTGTAGCGTGGGTCTAACAGTGTTACCAACCAGTAATGATTGTCGGCCAAGATGTTCTTAACACGAGGGTCACGAGACAGGCAGCTTACCATAAAGTCAGCCATGTGCGCCAGACTCTTAACAGCCATCACTTCAGTATCCTGACCAACACGATGACTGAACATGCTGTCCTCCTCCTCCTCCTCCTCCTCCTCCTCATCTACCCTGTCCTCTGGCCAGCCACGCTGAACCGAGGATATGACTGCATGTCATATCCTCAATTTGGCCGGAGAGTTGCTCCATGTCTTCATCCTCCTCCTCGTCATAGTCCTCCACTGCACGTTGTGATGAGACGAGGCTGGGCTGTGTGTTATCACCCACACCCACTACTGTTTCTTGCTGCAACTCATCGCGCTCCGCCTGCAATGCATCATGGTTGTTTTTTGAGCAGAGACCATTTTAGAAGGCAGAGAAGCGGTATGGTGACGCTAATAATGTCGTCATCGCCGCTCACCATCTTGGTGGAGTCCTCAAAGTTTTGGCGGATGGTGCATAGGTCGGACATCCATCTCCACTCCTCAGGTGTTATGTGTGGAGTTTGACCCATTTCCCGACGGCTTAGGTGATGCAGGTACTCAACAACTGCCCTCTTCTGCTCACATATCCTGACCAACATGTGCAGAGTTGAATTCCAACGCGTGGGGACATCACACACCAGTCTGTGAGCCGGAAGATGCAAACGGCGTCTTAAGCCGGCAAGGCCGGCTGAAGCAGTAGGTGACTTTCGAAAATGTGCAGACAGGCGGCGAACGTTTACCAGCAGATCAGACAGCTCTGAGTATGACTTTAGAAACCGCTGAACCACGAGGTTGAGCACATGGGCCACGCATGGAACATGTGTCAGCTGGCCTCGCCTCAAAGCCGCCACCAGGTTCCGGCCATTGTCACACACAACCTTTCCTGGCTTTAGGTTCAGAGGTGTGAGCCAGTGATCTGCCTGCTGTTTCAGAGCTGTCCACACCTCTTCTGCATTGTGGGGTTTGTCACCTATGCAGATTAGCTTCAGCACTGCCTGTTGCCGCTTCGCCGAGGCAGTGCTGCAGTGCTTCTGTGTCGCCCTGTACAAGCCAGGGGCCACAGAGCACAACACTTACACACCCCACACTCCCTGCAGGCATATCATAGTCAAAACACAAAATCCTTGTTGCCTTCCCCAGGGGCTGTTGTCCACACCAGGGTGTGGAGCCAGGCGGTTGGTCTCCACCCACCGAGGAGGAGGGAAAACACAGGCAGTGAGAGTTAAGCTAAGGAAGTGGAAGGAGGAAAGTAGTAGAGAGGAGAAAAGTGACAGCAAAGAGCCTGAAGTTGGTCCGGGTGTGTGGACCGGACAGGACAGCAAGGTTGGCAGGATGTGGTGACCGTCTGCAGTTGAGGCCGATTGGAGTCTGCCGTAAGGACCGTGGACGGGTGGTGACCCGGCCGTACCGGACCGGTATACAAAGAGAAGCCAGCACCATTGGCAGAGGACTTTCGGATCCCGGCAAGGCTTGGTGTCGCCGTGAATTTGACAAATCCGTTAGTGAAGGGAACCTCAGGGTTTCCAAACAGCCAAGTCCAGATAGAAGGCAACCGTCCAACCGTGAAGGGGAGACACCGCCACCGCCAAGGGCAACCGTCTCCCAGGGCCAGCGCCTGTGGGCAAAAGGGGCTCCTCCGGCCCATATCCAGGTCGGGGAGCGGGTTACCGTTGGGAAACCATCACTACCAACACTTAACTTAGGTGCAGGGAGAGACAGTCATCACTAACCTGCAGGGAGGAACAACCGCAGCCGTCCGAGTGACCCGTCCATCCAGCCACTTGTTTTACCGTGAACTGTGTCATCATCATTGGGCTGAGTGAGTACCTCCGTGCCGTGCGGCACAGCGCTGCCCCTGCGACCCTGCACTTCATCAGGCCCCACAACCCGCCTGTCATCCATCTCTACCCCATCACCAGGCCCCGGGACAACCAACCCCCCTACCCACGGAGGGGAGAAATAACAACAAAGCTGCTCCCTGTCACAGGCTCCCGGGATCCCCGTCCAGAGCAGCGGTGGTGTCCACACAATCACCACAACCGTGGGTGGCGTCACGGACAATATCCCCAAAACCCAAACCACCCCTTTTCACTCACGGGCGAGTAGCGCCGCTCGAGTCCCCGGGATCCGGCCATCGCTCGAGCCAACGAGCAGCAGCAGCCGTAGAGCAGCGTCAGCCGGACCCGAGCAGTGGGAGAGCGCACCGTCCCCTCCTCCGCCCGCGACACTTCCAGCTTGGGACTGGTGTGGAGGGTAAAGTGGATCAGGATGCGCAGGAGGAGGAGGAGGCTGAGGAGCATGACATTCCGGAGCTGTAGAGTGTGTGTGAAACCCTGACTGAGGTAGGGCCTGCAAAACTTGGTGTGTGAAGGACGTGTTCCGTCCCTCGCTCAGACTGGGTCCCAGCTTGCACAATATTAACCCAGTGTGACGTCAACGAGATGTAGCGGCCTTGCCCACATGCACTTGTCCACGTGTCTGTGGTTAGGTGGACTTTGGCTGAAACAGCGTTGTTCAGGGGACGTGTGATGTTTTGTGACACGTGGTTATGCAATGCGGGGACGGCACACCGGGAGAAATAGTGGCGGCTGTGGACCGAGTAACGTGGGACAGCTGCCACCATCAGGTCGCGGAATGCTTCTGTCTCAACCAGCCTAAAAGGCAACATTTCCAGCGCAAGCAGTCGCGAAATGTTAGCGTTTAGAACTGTGGCATGTGGGGTGTTGGCAGTGTATTTGCGCCTGCGTTCAAAGGTTTGCTGAATGGATAACTGAACGTTGCGCTGGGACAAGGACGTGCTTGATGATGGTGTTCTTTCTGCGTAGGCAACTGCAGGTGCAGGAGTGGAGGAGGCTTGTTCGCAGGCAGCATGGACAGGGGATTGGCTCGCATGCACAACCAGCGAAGACGTAGCAGTGACATCAGCAAGCACTGCTCCTCGACTCTGTTGTACTTCCCACAAAGTCGGGTGCTTGGCTGACATGTGCCTGATCATGCTGGTGGTGGTCAGGCTGCTAGTTTTGGTACCCCTGCTGATGCTGGCATGGCAGGTGTTGCAAATGGCCTTTTTAGAATCATCTGGAGCCAACTTAAAAAACTGCCAGTGTCAGAGTTCCGGGTTTTCCAGTTTTCTTTTGAAAGAGCTTGCCCTTTGTTAACATGGAGTTTTCTGTTCTGTTGCCCTACTTCCTGTCCATCTGTTTAAAAGCCGCCCCTAAAGCTTAGTCCAGTGCCTGAGTATACTGCTTCCTGTGTGCTCCTGCCCTGCTGCTTTTGGTTCCTGATTGTTATTCGGATCCTCTTGGAAAACAACCGACACCGACTCTGGACTTCATCTGGTATCATCTAGCTGTGCCCGGACTCCGTTTGCCGTCTTTGGTCGGCACTTCTGCCCGGTTCCTTCCGTTTAATACCACTCTGGACTCACATCACGTACGGACATTTTTGGACTTACCTATTGCCCTTTTGTGTCCCGGCTGCTGCGCATTTAGGGCTTCTGGGGTGATTGCCAGACAGTCCCTGTATAGGGGTTCGCTCTTGGTGGTCTCCCTGGGGGAGTCCGGTGCGCGGTCCCGGGAATTCCCTTTCGCTCCGTCCCTGGAAGGTATTTCCTGTATTTATGTTCTACTGTGTTTTTGTTCCGTTTATGTACATATTTGCTGGTTGCATATTATAAACGTATTGCACCAAGAACTCGTCTCTGGTTGTCATTGCCCTAACGCAATCGAAATCCTCAATACATACAATAGTATTACAGCCAGACTCGGGAAGACCTAACATTTGTACAGGCACCTTGTGTCGTGTTGTTCCGGGGAACAGTTGCCTGACGTCTGCCTGGGGCCACCACTCTGCTTCTTACTGCCTGTTGGGATGCTACGCCTCCCTCCCCCTGTGCACTGCTGTCCTCGCTCTGCATATCCTCCTGCCAGGTTGGGTCAGTTACTGGATCATCCACCACGTCGTCTTCCTCTTCCGCACCCTGCTCCTCCTCCTGACTTCCTGACAATTGTGTCTCATCATCGTCCACCCCTTGTTGAGACACGTTGCCAACTTCGTGAGAACGTGGCTGCTCAAATATTTGGGCATCTGTACATACAATCTCGTCATGGCCCACTTCAACAGGAGCTGGCGAGAGGCCAGAATTTGTGAATGGAAACGTGAACGAACAGCTCTTCCGAGTGTCCAAGTGTGGGATCAGTAATGTCCGTGGACGTGTACTCGGCCTGGTGGTAGGAAGGAGGATCAGGTTCTGAAATGTGCGGTGCAGTATCACGGCTACTGACACTTGACCGTGTGGAAGACAGAGTGTTTGTGGTGGTGCCAATCTGACTGGAAGCATTATCCGCTATCCAACTAACAACCTGTTGACACTGGTCTTGGTTCAAGAGCGGTGTACTGCAGCGGTCCCCAAGAATTTGGGACAGGACGTGCGAGCGACTAGATGTGGCCCTTTGTTGTGGCGAAATTAGAGCTTGCCCACAACCTCGGTCTCTGCCTGCACCACCATCACGTCCACTTCCTTGTTCCTTGCCAACGCCCTTGCGCATTTTGCAATGCTGTGCTGATGTGTATTCACTAGACTTGTGCGTTATATCCAAATTTTTGCAAAACTCACACAAATGCAGCGGAAAGCTGCCACCAACAGGCACACACGTGCGGTTTTTAAATGCAAGCACGGAGGCACTAAGAACCTAACAGGTCTCTATCCAGGGACAACGTGGAGCCTCCCAATTTTTGGCTGCCCTGCCTAAGGGCTATACTACAATAGACCCACTTCCTTACAATGGGCACTTCAGGTTTACAGGCCATCATGCACGTCTCTATCCAGGGACAATGTGGAGCCTCCCAATTTTTGGCTGCCCTGCCTAAGGGCTATACTATAATACACCCACTTCCTTACAATGGGCACTTCAGGTTTACAGGCCTTCATGCACGTCTCTATCCAGGGACAACGTGGAGCCTCCCAATTTTTGGCTGCCCTGCCTAAGGGCTATACTATAATACACCCACTTCCTGACAATGGACACTTAATGTTTTGAGGCCCTCATGCACGTCTCTATCCAGGGACAATGTGGAGCCTCCCAATTTTTGGCTGCCCTGCCTAAGGGCTATACTATAATACACCCACTTCCTTACAATGGGCACTTCAGGTTTACAGGCCATCATGCACGTCTCTATCCAGGGACAACGTGGAGCCTCCCAATTTTTGGCTGCCCTGCCTAAGGGCTATACTATAATACACCCACTTCCTGACAATGGACACTTAATGTTTTGAGGCCCTCATGCACGTCTCTATCCAGGGACAATGTGGAGCCTCCCAATTTTTGGCTGCCCTGCCTAAGGGCTATACTACAATAGACCCACTTCCTGACAATGGGCACTTCAGGTTTACAGGCCCTCATGCACGTCTGTATGCAGGGGCATTGGTGAACCTCACAATTTTGGACTGCCCTGGCAAAGGAAAATACTACAAAGACTCACTTCCTCAAAATGGGCACATTAGACTCAAGAGGCCTTCATGTACGTCTCTTCTCAGGGACATCGGAGTGCCACACAATGTTTTACGTAAAATCTTTCATGTATTGATCTCAAAAAGTAACATACACCAGCTCTATCTCACTATTGGGTATGTGCCCTTAACATTTCCGCCATGAAAAATCATTTTGGGGTCATTTTGGAAGGTTTTCTGGTGAGTCCGTAAAAATGGCGTAAAACGCGGACAAAATTGTTCACAGCTGTGACTTTTCAGTGATAAATGCTTCAAGGGGTCTTCCCCATGCTGTTGCCATGTCATTTGAGCACTCTTCTGAGACTTTTGTGATATTTTTAGGGTTTCTCCATGCTGCCGGGGGGTCATTTCACAAAAATACTCGGGTCTCCCATAGGATAACATTGGGCTCGTTGCTCGGGCCGAGTACACGAGTATCTTGGGAGGCTCGGCCCGAGCTTCGAGCACCCGAGCTTTTTAGTACTCGCTCATCACTAGTGATGAGTGAGCTCTACCATGCTCGGGTGCTCAGTACTGGTAACTAGTGATGAGCGGGCACTACCATGCTCGGGTGCTCAGTACTGGTAACTAGTGATGAGCGAGCACTACCATGCTCGGGTGCTCAGTACTCGTAACTAGTGATGAGCGGGCACTACCATGCTCAGGTGCTCAGTACTGGTAACTAGTGATGAGCGGGCACTACCATGCTCGGGTGCTCAGTACTCGTAACTAGTGATGAGCGGGCACTACCATGCTCGGGTGCTCAGTACTCGTAACTAGTGATGAGCGGGCACTACCATGCTCGGGTGCTCAGTACTTGTAACTAGTGATGAGCGGGCACTACCATGCTCGGGTGCTCAGTACTCGTAACTAGTGATGAGCGGGCACTACCATGCTCGGGTGCTCAGTACTCGTAACTAGTGATGAGTGAGCTCTACCATGCTCGGGTGCTCAGTACTGGTAACTAGTGATGAGCGGGCACTACCATGCTCGGGTGCTCAGTACTGGTAACTAGTGATGAGCGGGCACTACCATGCTCGGGTGCTCAGTACTCGTAACTAGTGATGAGTGGGCACTACCATGCTCAGGTGTTCAGTACTGGTAACTAGTGATGAGCGGGCACTACCATGCTCAGGTGTTCAGTACTGGTAACTAGTGATGAGCGGGCACTACCATGCTCGGGTGCTCAGTACTGGTAACTAGTGATGAGTGGGCACTACCATGCTCGGGTGCTCAGTACTGGTAACTAGTGATGAGCGGGCACTACCATGCTCGGGTGCTCAGTACTCGTAACTAGTGATGAGTGGGCACTACCATGCTCAGGTGTTCAGTACTGGTAACTAGTGATGAGCGGGCACTACCATGCTCGGGTGCTCAGTGCTGGTAACTAGTGATGAGCGGGCACTACCATGCTCGGGTGCTCAGTACTCGTGACTAGTGATGAGCGGGCACTACCATGCTCGGGTGCTCAGTACTCGTAACTAGTGATGAGCGGGCACTACCATGCTCGGGTGCTCAGTACTTGTAACTAGTGATGAGCGGGCACTACCATGCTCGGGTGCTCAGTACTCGTAACTAGTGATGAGCGGGCACTACCATGCTCAGGTGCTCTGTACTCGTAACTAGTGATGAGCGGACACTACCATACTCAGGTGCTCAGTACTCGTAACTAGTGATGAGTGGGCACTACCATGCTCAGGTGGTCAGTACTGGTAACTAGTGATGAATGGGCACTACCATGCTCAGGTGCTCAGTACTGGTAACTAGTGATGAGTGAGCACTACCATGCTCGGGTGCTCAGTACTGGTAACTAGTGATGAGTGGGCATTACCATGCTCGGGTGCTCAGTACTTGTAACTAGTGATGAGCGGGCTCTACCATGCTCGGGTGCTCTGTACTCGTAACTAGTGATGAGCGGGCACTACCATGCTCGGGTGCTCAGTACTGGTAACTAGTGATGAGCGGGCACTACCATGCTCGGGTGCTCAGTACTCGTAACTAGTGATGAGCGGGCACTACCATGCTCGGGTGCTCAGTACTCGTAACTAGTGATGAGTGAGCTCTACCATGCTCGGGTGCTCAGTACTGGTAACTAGTGATGAGCGGGCACTACCATGCTCGGGTGCTCAGTACTCGTAACTAGTGATGAGCGGGCACTACCATGCTCGGGTGCTCAGTACTCGTAACTAGTGATGAGCGGGCACTACCATGCTCAGGTGCTCAGTACTGGTAACTAGTGATGAGCGGGCACTAATATGCTCGGGTGCTCAGTACTCGTAACTAGTGATGAGCAGGCACTACCATGCTCGGGTGCTCAGTACTCGTAACTAGTGATGAGCGGGCACTACCATGCTCGGGTGCTCAGTACTCGTAACTAGTGATGAGCGGGCACTACCATGCTCGGGTGCTCAGTACTCGTAACTAGTGATGAGTGAGCACTTTCATGCTCGAGTGCTCAGTACTCGTAACTAGTGATGAGCGGGCACTACCATGCTCGGGTGCTCAGTACTTGTAACTAGTGATGAGCGGGCACTACCATGCTTGGGTGCTCAGTACTCGTAACTAGTGATGAGTGAGCACTACCATGCTCGGGTTCTCAGTACTGGTAACTAGGCATGAGCGGGCACTACCATGCTCGGGTTCTCAGTACTGGTAACTAGTGATGAGCGGGCACTACCATGCTCGGGTGCTCAGTACTGGTAACTAGTGATGAGCGGGCACTACCATGCTCAGGTGCTCAGTACTGGTAACTAGTGATGAGTGAGCACTACCATGCTCGGGTGCTCAGTACTGGTAACTAGTGATGAGCGGGCACTACCATGCTCGGGTGCTCAGTACTGGTAACTAGTGATGAGCGGGCACTACCATGCTCGGGTGCTCAGTACTCGTAACTAGTGATGAGCGGGCACTACCATGCTCGGGTGCTCAGTACTGGTAACTAGTGATGAGCAGGCACTACCATGCTCGGGTGCTCAGTACTGGTAACTAGTGATGAGCGGGCACTACCATGCTCGGGTGCTCAGTACTGGTAACTAGTGATGAGCGGGCACTACCATGCTCGGGTGCTCAGTACTCGTAACTAGTGATGAGCAGGCACTACCATGCTCGGGTGCTCAGTACTAGTAACTAGTGATAAGTGGGCACTACCATGCTCAGGTGCTCAGTACTGGTAACTAGTGATGAGTGAGCACTACCATGCTCAGGTGCTCTGTACTGGTAACTAGTAATGAGCGGGCACTACAATGCTCAGGTGCTCAGTACTCATAACTAGTGATGAGCGGGCACTAAAATGCTGCCACTCATCTCCTCCATTCTCAGTATTTGGTGGCCACCCATTTCCTCTGTCCTTAGTATTCGGTGGCCACCTGTCGCCTCCATCCTCAGTATCCAGTAACCGCCAGAGTCCTGCGCACCTGTGGCCATTTTTCTGCACCCCAATTCCCATATTTTTATGCACAGTTGAGTCATTTGGTCTTGTTTCCATGTAGAAGGTTTGGTTTTTGGCCTCAGTTCTTCCATGAAGACCATTTTTGGCCAGACATCTCTGAACAGTAGTGGGGTGTAGCTGGCCGCTGCCAGTTCTGAGCTGATGGCACTGCTGGACATCTTCCGATTTCTACGGGACGTAAGTAATCTGCTGCACTAACTTTCCTTGGCTGGTCACTGCTTCTCCAGTCCTCGGCGCTGCCCATTTCTTGGTCTTTGTTGGATAGAGCTTAAATAGAATAATCGAAGCCCCGTTCTGCCATGAAACCTTTGCCTGGTGGATACCTCGCCGATGCAGTATAACTACCTTGTGTCTTGTTGCTGTGCTGTCTTTCTTGTGTATCTGACCTATGATATGAAACTGTCTTCCACACCCTCACCTTTGGAGTTTGTCTGTTCCTCACCCAGTTTTACATTGTCTACACACCTGTTTAACGATGCTACATAAATCTATATATGAAATGAGGGTCATTCCCAGCTGCTGTAGTTACTCATTCAGCGATGATAATCCTACAAAATCCCAAACTTTGTGGAAATGTACAGAAAGGACGGGCAGTTATATAATGTGTGGATTGAGGACACGTTGATGAGTTCTTCTGTCTTTGATGAAACTTTCAGGTCTTACAGCACTTATCCTTGTGAGACTCCGCAGACTCCGCCGAACATTGTTCTATTGTTCTCTGAGAATCTCGATCATTTCTCTCCATCTCACATTACAATAAATATAATCAGCTCTCCAGGAAACATTTCTATTCTTTGGAGAACGCGTTTCGGGGCTATAGATACATGATGGAGAAGTGACTGTCAGCAATTCAACAACGCGCTTTGTAGTCTGTGCAGAAATGCATGTTTAATTAATTTCCTCCAAGGCTGCGGAGGATCCGCTCGCTGCTGTCAGGCCCTGCCATCAAGTATCTATTGATTAAAGTGGAGCTGCGGATAGTTTTGTGTATTTATCTAAGGATATGAAAAACGTACTGAATGCAGTGCGGTGTAGCAGAGCTGAATGTGCGATACTGCTGTAATATCGCCATATACTGTGCAAAGACTCGCCTCTGCTACATCTGCATCCGCAGATAAGGGACATGTCACAGAGCGCACAGAAACTCAGCGTGCTGCGCAACACAAGGGTGACAACGAGGATAGTATAGGTGTCACCTCCTGCAACTCATCTAAGTCTGCACCCTAAGCTCCCTAATGTCCCTATACGTGTCCTTTCCCTGTCGCCATCACATGCCTAGATCCTCTATTGCCCTGAACTTACCCTGGCTAGTGAGAAGGCCAGCGATAACACTAGTCTCACCACTGCAATATTACAACACAAGGGTGACAACGAGGATAGTATAGAAGAGAGGCCCTGGCAATAGGGACAGGTGTCACCACCTGCAACTCATCTGAGTCTGTACCCTAAGCTCCCTAACGTCCCTATACGGATACTTCCTCCTGTCGCCATCACGTGCCTAGACCCTCACTTGCCCTGAAGTTACCATGGCTAGTGAGAAGGCCAGCAATAACACTAGTCTCACCACTGCAATGATACAACACAAGGGTGACAATGGAGATAGTATAGAAGGAAGGTCTTGGCAATAGGGAGGCGGTACTTTACGGTTCCTTCTCCCCATAGCCATCACGTAACTAGACCCTCACTTGCCCTGAACTCACCCTGGCTAGTGAGAAGGCCAGTGACAACACTAGTCTCACCACTGCAATGATACAACACAAGGGTGACAATGGGGCTAGTATAGAAGAAAGGCCCTGGAGATAGGGAGAGGGGTCAGCTTCTGCAACTCATCTGAGTCTGTACCTTAAACTCCCTAATGTCCCTATACGGATACTTCCCTCCGTTGCCCTCACATGCCCTGAACTTACTCCTGGCTTGTGAGAAGGCCAGCGATAACACTAGTCTCACCACTGCAATAATACAACACAAGGGTGACAATGGGGATAGCATAGAAGGAAGGCCTTGGCAATAGGGAGGGGGGGACACCTTCTGCAACTCATCTAAGTCAGTACCCTAAGCCTTTTAATGTCCCTATGCGGGTCCTTCCCCCCATTGCCATCACGTGCCCAGGCCCTCAATTGCCCTGAACTTACCCTGGCTAGTGAGAAGGCCAGCGATAACACTAGTCTCCCCACTGCAATAATACAACACAAGGGTGACCACGGGGATAGCATAGAAGGAAGGTCTTGGCAATAGGGAGGGGGTACTTTACGGGTCCTTCCCCCCCATCGCCATCACGTGCCTAGACCCTCACTTGCCCTGAACTCACCCTGGCTAGTGAGAAGGCCAGCGATAACACTAGTCTCACCACTGCAATAATACAACACAAGGGTGACCACGGGGATAGCATAAGGCCTTGGCAATAGGGAGGGGGGACTTTATGGGTCCTTACCCACATCGCCATCTTGTCCCCAGGTCCACACTTGGCAATAGGGAGGGGGAACACCTTCTGCAACTCATCTGAGTCTGTACCCTAAGCTCCTTAACTTCCCTATAAGGGGCCTTCTCCCTTTCGCCATCACATGTCCAGGCCCTCACTTGCCCTGACTTTGCCCTCAATTTGCCATGGGTAGTGAGAGGGTCAGCGACAACACTAGTCTCACCACTGCAATAATACAACACAAGGGTGACAACAGGGATAGTATAGAAGGAAGACCCTGGCAATAAGGAGAGGGGAAACTTCCTGCAACTCTCCTGAGTTTGTATCCTAAGCTCCCTAATGGCCCTATACGGGTCCTTCCCCCTATCACTATCACGTGCCTAGACCCTCACTTGCCGTGAACTTACCCTGGCTAGTGAGAAGGCCAGCGATAACACTAGTCTCCCCACTGCAATGATACAACACAAGGGTGATCACAGGGATAGTTTAGAAGAAATGCTCTGGAGATAGGGAGAGGGGTCACCTCCTGCAACTCATCTGAATCTGTACCTTAAACTCCCTAACGTCCCTATACGGGTCCTTCCCCTGTCGCTGTCTTGTGCCCAGGCCCTCACTTGCCCTGAACTCACCCTGGCTAGTGAGAAGGCCGGCGACATCACTAGTCCCACCACTGCAATAATACAACACAAGGTAAGAGAGACAGAGGGAAAAAGACACAAAAAGGAAAACAATCCAAGTTTCTTCAATGCACTAAAACACCGCAGCTGCAATTGTCACAACTCCTCAGCTCTCTATGTATGCAGTCAGTGATTGTCCTACAGGGATTTTCTGATTTTGGAAAATGCCCATCCCCAGCCTCTGTAATAATCCTGCACAATATATACCTAGTATGAGAATACAGCTATGGCCAATCAGAGCTGTACGGGGCGCAATTACTGCCAGAAAAGAAAGCGTTTATGGAATTACCGTGAGAAGGAGGTAACGAGGCGCTATGTAATTTAATAGGAAATAAAATAACCTGTGCAGCAGCGTCACTCTCCGCTGGGGTCCTCCCGCTGTGTTTGCCTCTGATCTTCCAATGTTCAGTGCCTGAGACCTGGTCACCCCTCGGGCGACGCACGTGGTGACGTCAAAGGGCGACTGCCGGCCGGAAGCCCCCGCTGAAGAGCGAAGAGCCAGGAAAATGCAATGTCGAAGAAAAGATCGGAGGGCACAAAATAAAGAACAGTGGATTTGTATCGCATACCGCCAGCGGAGCGGGGATTTTCTGATTGAAGCGGAGCACGGAATGTGAATTTCCGCAGATCCGCTTATCACTAATAGACGACGTATTGTTTCCACCTCTTGTTATTAATCATAAATAATAAAGAGCTCATCGCATCATTGGAAGGTGATGGGTGATCTGCCAACCGGGGCGCGGTCACTCTGGCATCCCAATAGTGCTAACCACTGAGCCACCATACAGAGCTAACCACTGAGCCACTGTATAGTGCTAACTACTGAGCCACTGAATAGTGCTAACTACTGAGCCACTGAATAGTGTAACTTCTGAGCCTTCCTATAGTGCTAACCACTGAACCACTGTATAGTGTCAACCACTGAGCCACTGTATAGTGTCAACCACTGAGCCACTGTATAGTGGTAACCACTAAGCCCCAATATAGTGCTAACCACTGGGCCAATGTATAGTGGTAACTACTGAGCTCCCATATAGTGCTGACAACTGAGTCACTGTATAGTGCTAATCACTGACCCACGTATAGTACTAACCACTGAGACACTGTATAGTGCTAACCACTGAGCCACTCTTCAATGCTAAGCATTGAGTCCACATATACTGATCTCCTGTATAGTGCTAACCACTGAGACACTGTACAGAGCTAAACACTGATCCATTGTACAGTACTAAACACTGAGCCACCATATAGTGCTAACCACTGAGCCACTGTATAGTGCTAACCACTGAGCCTCCATAGAGTGCTAACCACTGAGCCACTGTATAGTTCAAATATTAAGCACAGATCTATCAGGTGCTCAAAGACCCCATTGCCACATAAGACACCAGTATAATACTGGCACAATAGGAAGGGGTCTGGCCACAAACTCTGCACTGTGACCCAGGAGCCTTGTGTTTTGCCGGTGTTTGTTTCTTTTACTTTCGGCACCAGACTTTGCAGCCCCTGTGCAGTCCCCTGTGTGACCCCCTGTGCGGCCCCCTGTGCAGCCCCCTGTGCAGTCTCTGTGCAGCCCACTGTGCGGCCCCCTGTGCAGCCCCCTATGCAGCCCCAGTGCAGTCCCCTGTGCAGCCCCAGTGCAGTCCCCTGTGCAGCCCCAGTGCAGTCCCCTGTGCAGCCCACTGTGCAGTCCCTGTGCAGCCCACTATGCGGCCCCCTGTGCAGCCCCCTGTGCAGCCCACTATGCAGCCCCCTGTGCAGCCCACTATGCGGCCCCCTGTGCAGCCCCCTGTGCAGCCCACTATGCAGCCCACTATGCAGCCCACTATGCGGCCCCCTGTGCAGCCCCCTGTGCAGCCCACTATGCAGCCCCCTGTGCAGCCCACTATGCGGCCCCCTATGCAGCCCCCTGTGCAGCCCACTATGCGGCCCCCTGTGCAGCCCCCTGTGCAGCCCACTATGCGGCCCCCTGTGCAGCCCCCTGTGCAGCCCACTATGCAGCCCCCTGTGCAGCCCACTATGCAGCCCCCTGTGCAGCCCACTATGCGGCCCCCTGTGCAGCCACCTGTGCAGCCCACTATGCGGCCCCCTGTGCAGCCCCCTGTGCAGCCCACTATGCAGCCCCCTGTGCAGCCCACTATGCGGCCCCCTGTGCAGCCCCCTGTGCAGCCCACTATGCGGCCCCCTGTGCAGCCCACTATGCAGCCCCCTATACAGCCCCTGTGCAGCCCCAGTGTGGCCCCCTGTGCAGCCCCCTATGTAGCCCCTGTGCAGTCCCCTGTGTAGCCCCTGTGCAGTCCCCTGTGTAGCCCCTGTGCAGTCCCCTATGCGGCCCCCTGTGCAGCCCCCTGTGCAGCCCCCTATGTAGCCCCCGTGCGGCCCCCTGTGCAGCCCCCTATGTAGCCCCTGTGCAGTCCCCTGTGCAGCCCCTATGCAGTCCCCTATGCGGCCCCCTGTGCAGCCCCCTATGTAGCCCCTGTGCAGTCCCCTGTGCAGCCCCTATGCAGTCCCCTATGCGGCCCCCTGTGCAGTCCCTGTGCAGTCCCCTATGCGGCCCCCTGTGCAGCCCCTGTGCAGTCCCCTGTGTAGCCCCTGTGCAGTCCCCTATGCGGCCCCCTGTGCAGCCCCCTATGTAGCCCCTGTGCAGTCCCCTGTGCAGCCCCTATGCAGTCCCCTATGCGGCCCCCTGTGCAGCCCCTGTGCAGTCCCCTATGCGGCCCCCTGTGCAGCCCCTGTGCAGTCCCCTGTGTAGCCCCTATGCAGCCCCCTATGCGGCCCCCTGTGCAGCCCCCAGTGCGGCCCCCCGTACATCCCCCTACAGAGGAGCCTGTACTGATTCTCCCTGGCAGGGAGACTGGATATTTTGCTGGTTTGTATTGTTCTATTAATCTACAAAACTGGCAGAGAAAATGGAAACATCGTCCAAAATAACCAAATAAACACAAAAACAAGAGAAAATAAACAACGATAAACGCTGCGCGAGATAATGTTATCATCACCCGCGAATCCTTTATTTCCACACAGAATCCGCTCCTTTTCTGCCGCCATCAAGGCACATCGCAGATCGGGACGAGGTTTTCCAGAACGTGAGAAGACTGCGGTTTAACCCTTTCAACTTAGAACACAATCATCCATCGTCTCTTCTTGAGGGGGGGGGGGGGGGAATGGGGAATTCTCCCAAATGTAATAATTGTGAATATTCATCTGGATCTGATTTATTTATTTTTTTATGATAAACCAAATCTGAATTATGGCTTTAGTAAGTAATTATGCGGTAGGATAAATGTAGAGTGGCGCAGAGCGGTAGTCGTGGGCTGTGATGGTGGGCTATGGGGGAGGTGTATCTTGCTGTACAGATTCCTATTTCAAGCTGGGTTCATTGTCTTATTTGAACTACTTCTGTGTACATTTCTATTGTTGTAGGTAATCACCCCCTATAGTGCAAGGTTGTATCCTCTTGAGGCACTTCCATCCCTGGGAGTAGGGGGAGGTGGGCCTAGAGTCCAACTAGTGTAAACTCTGCTTACCTGGGAGATTCAGGCAGAGTGAGCTGAAACTTGAAGAGAGCAGGAGCCCCAGCCTGTGTGGCTGTGGACACGGACGGAGCTAGGCCTGTGTGGCGTCCAGTGGATTGTGTGGGATTTCTGGGACTCTGAAAAGGACTATTACGTTGTGATCTGGCACTTTGGATTATCGGGAGGTGCCCCCGAATCTGTTTTATTTGGACTTGTCGTGTGCTGTTCCTGTATTCCTGTTAGTAAACCTGTTGGATCATCCTCGGCCTGTTGTCTCTCTTTGCTCTGATGTACACCCCGTCACAAACTGGTGGCAGCAGCGGGATCAGAGCAGAAAGAATGGAGGACAACGGCCCATTAACATCTGGAATCAGAACCTCAGAGTACAAGAACTGGACTGTGGTGAGCCTACAAACAATGGCCCGTGAATTAGGAGTCGGTTACAAAGGACTCTCTAAGGAGCAACTAATTGAGGCATTGGAAAACGCTTGCCTGCAAGATGGCACCGAGGAACAATTTCCACAGCAAGGGGAGGAAAGACGGGAGCCGGAGGTGAATACCCAAAAAAGTCAATGGATTGTGTGGTATGAGGAGGAGATGGCACTGCTTGGAGATGAGGCCACCATAGAAGATAAGAGGGAGGCCATGCGTGGAGCTGAAGAGAAGGAGCGCAGGATGGAGGAGATGGCATTGCTGGATAAGCAGCTCGCTGTGGAAGCCGCGAGAGGTTCCAGACAGACTGTAACCCCAGCACCCACCATGAGGGAACTTCCCAGAGTGTCCCGCAAAGACTTTAAGCCGTTTAATGAGGCTGCAGGCGACATTGAGGGCTTCTTCCAGGACTTTGAGCATCAGTGTCGATTAATGGAAGTCCCGGACAGGGAGCGTGTCCGGCATCTGGTTGGGCTCCTAGAGGGGGGAGCTGCTGAAGCCTATAGAGCTATGGACCCTCGGTGGAACTGTGAGTATGCGGATGTTAAACAGACTATTCTAGAACATTATGCTGTGACCCCAGACACTTACAGGACTCAGTTCCGTGCTTTAGCCTGTGATGGGGAAGTGTCTTTTAAGATATATGCTCATAGACTCAAACAAATATGTAATCGCTGGCTGGAGGCAGAGGAGGCCTTATCTTGGGAGACCTTCCTGCAGGTCATCCTAAAAGAACAATTCTTTGCCCAGTGCCCCGCTGAGATCCGGGAATGGGTGCGTGAGAGAAAACCAGCGACAGTGGAGGAAGCTGCTGCTCTCGCTGATGAGGCTCTCACCATCAAGCCTCAGTGGAGGGTTCTGTTGGAGGATGGAGAGACGCCTAACAGCTCCACAACACCGGATGCCCCCAGTTATTCTGTCCCCATTGTTCCCCGTTCCTCTAAGCCACCACATGTTGATACCCGTGTTAATGTGCCTCCAGTTGCTTCTACTGCACTTTCTGGAATACGCCGGGGAGAGGAAGTAACAGAGCGCAGGTGTTATGTTTGTAGGCATCCCGGGCATTTGCAGGCCTCATGCCCAGCCAGGCCATGGAGGAATCATCCTCAAACCCCTACAGCACCTTCAGGTGGGAGCCGGCCTCCAAGTTCCCCTACCCCTTACCCAAGAGGACGCCTTGGATGGAGGGAGACCCAGCTCAGATGCTATCAATGTGGACAGCCAGGGCATCGGCAAGTCTCCTGCCCAGCTGTTCAAATGAGGACTGATCCTGCACCCAATCGGATTGTTAATTATTTACAGCCCAGTGCCATGGAGGAAGATGTGGCACCGTTATGTGAGGACTGGCCTAGTGACTCAGCCCCCCATGTTGCACCACCAGGAGTTTACGGGGTGCGACCCGCAGTTATGACGACTTCTGCTCATCGAGGTAAGCACTTGCAGGAGGTTGTGCTGGATGGACAGAGACTTGTTGGATTTTGTGACTCGGGTGCTTTCCTCACACTGGCTGATCCCCGAGTGGTTCGGCCTGAGGCAATCCATAGAGGACCTGGGATTGTTATTGAACTGGCTGGTGGACAATGGAGGACTATTCCCACAGCCACTGTGGATCTGAACTTTGGTTTTGGGGTCAGGCGATGTGTGGTTGGGGTGATGGGTGGTCTTCCTGCAGACATTCTCCTAGGCAATGATGTGGGAGATATACAATGCCGATTTGTGGGTGCAGAAAGCAGAGTTTGAGTGAGGGAATACACAAAAGGAACCTTGTCCTTCCAACCCTATCGCTCTACAGGGGATTACCTACACCTTTTCCTTCCAATACAAGTGTGGAAGCCAACACCAGAATGCTGATGGACTGTCCCAGCCAGAAGAACCATAGACTATTCACAGCTGAGCAACATGGACGTAAGTGAGATGGCCAGAGGTCTGTGTAGACCTCGTGGCATACTCACTTATTAAAAAGGGGGGACAGGTTGTGATGGTGGGCTATGGGGGAGGTGTATCTTGCTGTACAGATTCCTATTTCAAGCTGGGTTCATTGTCTTATTTGAACTACTTCTGTGTACATTTCTATTGTTGTAGGTAATCACCCCCTAAAATGCAAGGTTGTATCCTCTTGAGGCACTTCCATCCCTGGGAGTAGGGGGAGGTGGGCCTAGAGTCCAACTAGTGTAAACTCTGCTTACCTGGGAGATTCAGTCAGACTGAGCTGAAACTTGAAGAGAGCAGGAGCCCCAGCCTGGGTGGCTGTGGACACGGACGGAGCTAGGCCTGTGTGGCGTCCAGTGGATTGTGTGGGATTTCTGGGACTCTGAAAAGGACTATTACGTTGTGATCTGGCACTTTGGATTATCGGGAGGTGCCCCCGAATCTGTTTTATTTGGACTTGTCGTGTGCTGTTCCTGTATTCCTGTTAGTAAACCTGTTGGATCATCCTCGGCCTGTTGTCTCTCTTTGCTCTGATGTACACCCCGTCACATGGGCGAGGGATTGACTTTGGACATCCCGGCACGGTACATGAAATTATTGGTCCTGGTGGGGTGGGGATTCCTGCAGGCCCCATATTGCTGCTGACGTCGGCTGGTCAGGACTCACTCACAAGGAGACCAATATGGTTGATTCTTTGCAACAATATCACACTCCAGATAGCGGCACATATTTTCCAGCACGTTACAGTTTTGCAAGGCATGCTTAGATACAGTGTAAGTTACCAATGAGTTTCTTCAGATCTTACTGGTCCTGCGGGTCCCAGTGCAGCCCAGCATTACGGTCACCTTCCCTTCCTGCAGTCCCACTTCCAGTCTTCTTAAGAGTCCCAGCATGACCTGAGCAAAACGTAGCGCTCAAAGACGTCTATAAGGAAACCGCTTGGGCCATTATGTTCACACGCCAGATGAGATTAACCTGGTACCTAAGGGATCTGGCTACTAGATTCCTCTCCTCCAACTCCATACGAGGATTACTCACTTGTTCCAAACTACATGTCTCTGTCAACAATCGAGGTTCACGCTATCTCGCCTTCAGTCTCTTCTCCATTGTTGCCACAAACCACCCACTGCATGTGACCTTGAGGATCGACTGACTATACATCCATCGCTCTCTCTTACTTGGTCTTCACTCAGAATGAACAGTCCTTTTTCTGTCACTTGACCCCTCCCATGGTGGGCTAGTCCCACCAATTAACTGTTACTAATCCTATAATACGGCAACATCCTATACAATTTCTATGCCACACATTACTACATACAATACTTACTTTACCTTACATTCCAGTACATTATGTAAGATCACATTACAATCACAGTTCATATCACACATCAAATACAAAAGACGCAGGACATTATTCGCATTACACGACAAATAAGGCGATTAATATCTTCAATGGTAGGAAAGCGGCAGCCATAGTCCACCACTCTTACATAAACTACCAAACTACCTGAAAACTCAGTCACCATGGAGCCACCTGAACCTGCCTTAAAATCTAAGTCCAACCTCAATGACCAAACATTTCTACCTCCAAAGCAGGTGGAATTGTGCAATTTGATTAGCTCTTGGTGCTTGAAGGGGCCCCTATATTGTTCTTGCACAGGGGACATTTTCTGTCTGAGTTCGCCAGTGAGCCAGTATATGCCAAACTACCTGAAAACTCAGTCACCATGGAGCGACCTGAGCCTACCTTAAAACAGGAGACTATTCTAATGAGTGTTGAACTCTAAGTCCAACCTCAATGACCAAACATTTCTACCTCCAGAGCAGGTGGAATTGTGCAATTTGATGAGCTCTTGGTACTTGAAGGGGCCCCTATATTGGTCTTGCAAAGAGGACATTTTCTGTCTGAGTTCATCAGTGAGTCAGCATATGCCAAACTACCTGAAAACTCAGTCACCATGGAGCCACCTGAGCCTGCCTTAAAACAGGAAACTATTCTAACGATTGTTGAAATCTAAGTCCAACCACAATGATCAAACTTTTCTACCTTCAGGTGGAATTGTGCATTTTGATGAGCTCTTGGTGCTTGAAGGGGCCCCTATATTGTTCTTGCACAGGGGACATTTTCTGTCTGAGTTCGCCAGTGAGCCAGCATATGCCAAACTACCTGAAAACTCAGTCACCATGGAGCGACCTGAGCCTGCCTTAAAACAGGAGATTATTCTAATGAGTGTTGAAATCTAAGTCCAACCACAATGATCAAACTTTTCTACCTTCAGGTGGTATTGTGCATTTTGATGAGAACTTGAGGCTTGAAAGAGCCCCAATATTATTCTTGCACAGGGGCCTTTTTCGGTCTGAGTTCGTCAGTGAGCCAGCATATGCCCAACTACCTGAAAACTCAATCACCATAGAGCCACCTGAGCCTGCCTTAAAACAGAAGACTATTCTAATGATTGTTGAAATCTAAGACCAACCTCAATGATCAAACTTCTTTGCCATATATATATCACTATTAAGGCCTTACTGGCAAAACCCCATCTAGCACCACAGGTAGATTTTCCTACGGCTGAGAATATTGAATGGCTCTTTATGGTTATTACCAGCAACCTAATAGTTGAAACATATAAAAAGGGTTTCTCAAGATCAGTGTTTTTCAATAAAAACTGCAAGAGGTTACACAATATCAAATTTATTAGGTTCCTGGAGAACCCTTTTAACTGTTATTTTAACAAGACCTCTCATTGCTGAGAAGTTGTTACCTCTAGAGCAGGTGGAACTATGCATTTTGATGCACTCTTGTGGCTTGAAAGGGCCCCTATATTATTCTTGCACAGGGGCCTTTTCCTGTCTGTGCTCGCCAGTTAACCAGCATATTCCGAACTACCTGAAAACTCAGTCACCATGGAGCCACCTAAGCCTGCCTTCAATTGGGAGACTATTCTAATAATGGCTCTTTATGGTTATTAAGAGCAACCTAATGGTTGAAACGTGCCCCGGAGGATACATAAGGTTTTTCAAAATCAGTATTTTCTAATAAAAACTGCAAGAGGTTAAACAATTTCAGATTTATTAGGTTCCTGGAGAACCCCTTTAACCGTAATTTTAACAAGACCTCCCACTGCTGCAAAGTTCTTTCCTCTAGAGAAGGGGGAATTGTACATTTTGATGTGCTCTTTGGGCATGAAAGGGCCCTTATATTGTTTTCTCACAGGGGCCTTTTTCTGTCTGTGTCCACTAGCCAGCATATTCCAAGCTACCTGGAAACTCAGTCACCATGGGGCCACCTGAGCATGTCTTAAAATAGGAGACTAAACTAATGATTTTTGAAACCTAAGAGATTCTCAAGATCAGTGTTTTCCAATAAAAGCTGCAAGAGGTTACATCATTTCAGATTTATTAGGTCCCCGGAGAGACCCTTTAACCGTAATTTTAACAAGGCCTCCCATTACTGCAAAGTTATTACCTCTAGAGAAGGTGGCATTGTGCATTTTGATGGTTCTTGGGGCTTTAATGGGCCCCTATATTGTTCGGTCACAGGCGCCTTTTAATGTCTTTGTCCACCAGCCAGCATATTCCAAGCTACCTGAAAATTCAGTCACCACGGAGCCACCTGAGCCTGCCTTAAAACAGGAGACTATTCTAATGATTTTTGAAGTCTAAGAGATTCTCCAAATCAGTGTTTTCCAATAAAACTGCAAGAGGTTACACCATTTTAGATGTATTAGGTTCCTGGAGAGCCCCTTTAACCCTAAATCTAACAAGACCTCTCATGGCTTCGAATTTTTACCTCTAGAGAAGGTGGAATTGTGCATGTAGATGCCCTCTTTGGGCTTGAAAGAGCCCCTATATTGTTCTTGCACAGGGGCCTTTTCTGTCTGTGTTCACCAGCATATACCAAACTGCCTGAAAACTCAGTCACCATGGGAGCCACCTGAGCCCTCCATAAAACAGGAAACTAAATCTTATGATTGTGGAAATCTAAGTCCATTCTTAATAATCAAACTTCTTTGCCATTTTCTGTCTGTGTCCACCAGTAAGCCAGCATATTCCAAACTACCTGAAAACTCAGTCACCATGGGAGCCACCTGAGCCTTCCATAAAACAGGAAACTAATCTTATGATTGTGGAAATCTAAGTCCAATCTTAATAATCAAACTTCTTTGCCATTTTCTGTCTGTGTCCACCAGTAAGCCAGCATATTCAAACTACCTGAAAACTCAGTCACCATGGAGCCACCTGAGCCCTCCATAAAGCAGGAAACTAATCTTATGATTGTGGAAATCTAAGTCCATTCTTAATAATCAAACTTCTTTACCATTTTCTGTCTGTGTCCACCAGTAAGCCAGCATATTCCAAACTACCTAAAAACTCAGTCACCATGGAGTCACCTGAGCCCTTCATAAAAGAGGAAACTAATCTTATGATTGTGGAAATCTAAGTCTAATCTTAATAATCAAACTTCTTTGCCAATTTCTGTCTATGTCCACCAATAAGTCAGCATATTCCAAACTACCTGAAAACTCAGTCACCATGGAGCTATCTGACCCTGCCTTAAAACAGGAGATTATTCTAATGATTTTTGAAATCTAAGAGATTCTCAAGATCAGTATTTTCCAATAAAAACTGCAAGAGGTTACAACATTTCAGATTTATTAGGTTCCCGGAGAGCCCCTTTGATAGTAATTTTAACAAGACCTCTCATTACTGCAAAGTTCTTACCTCTAGAAACGGTGGAATTATGCATTTTGATGTACTCTTGGGGCTTGAAAGGGCCCCACAGGAGCTTTTTTCTGTCTGTGTCCGCCAGTAAGCCAGCAGATTCCAAACTACCTGAAAACTCAGTCACCATGGAGCCACCTGAGCCTGCGTTAAAACAAGAGACTATTCTAATGATTTTTGAAGTCTAAGAGATTCTCAAAACAAGAGGTTACAACCATTTTAGATTTATTAGGTTCCAGGAGATTCCCTTTAACCCTAATTCTAACAAGACCTCTCATGGCTGCAAAGTTCTTACCTCTAGAGAAGGTGGAATTGTGCATTTTGATGCACTCTTGGGGTTTGAAAGGGACCCACAGGAGTTTTATCTGTTTGTGTTCACCAGTAAGCCACCTTATATCAAACTACCTGAAAACTCAGTCACCATGGAGCCACCTGAGCCCTTCATAAAACAGGAAACTAATCTTATGATTGTGGAAATATAAGTCCAATCTTATTTATCAAACTTCCTTGCCATTTTCTGTCTGTGTCCACCAGTAAGCCACTATGTTCCAAACTACCTGAAAACTCAGTCACCATGGAGCCACCTGAGCCTGCTTTAAAACTGGAGATTATGCTAATAATGGTCTAATAATGGCTTTTTATGGTTATTAAAAGCAATCTAATGGTTGAAACATGCCCCGGAGGATACATAGGGTCAGTATTTGCCAATAAAAACTGCAAGAGGTTACACCGTTTCAGATTTGTTATGTTCCCTTAACACTTATTGGTGCAAGGTTTTTTTTTTCAACTTGTGATGAAAGTTCCTGATGATCCAGGTGGTTCCAGATTTATGTGAGAGAATTACCCGAAAAGTGAGAATCTTCTTAATACGACGCATAAGTAGATCCAAAACCATGGCAGATGGCGAGCCTCAGAAGCATATTGAAAGTGAAGCCGAGCCGAGGAATTGCATTGATCAGCTCTTCACTTGCCGCCGTCTGACCATAAGGGTGTCATATTTACCACGCGTTTCAGGATTTTTGTCATTTTTTAATTGTTTTGATGATTTACATCTCCTGGTTCTTCACGAGCCGCACACAATGCTCAAATGTGGAATTTATAAACAACCGCTAATAATTGCAGTAATTAATCTCTTGTCTCCGAACCATAAAACGACCACATGCAAATTGATGGCGTGCAGTCATGGCAGAAACCTTCCAGCGCACATCAGGGATTTTTATTTATTTATTTTTTTTATTTTCCCCGGAAGGCAGAATGAGAAAAGCATCTTGTGAGTGAAAAGTCAGTAAAGTTTGTGCAGAAGTCTGACAATGGACGGGAGATTTATGAATAACTAAAGTGAACCTGTCACCAGAGCCTCTGGCTCCTACAGTCCTGTCCATTATGTCACATCAAATGCAAGGCAGATTTGCTGGAGATATTGAATCAAGTGTTGAAATGCGTGAAGAACCTCAATACTGACTCCCCAAGCTAATCACCCGCCCCAACCTGCAAGAACAAAAGCCTCTCCACGAAATACACTGGGATCTATAAAATCAAGAAATTGTACTACACCTATATATAAGAATATAACTACTATAATACTGCCCCTTATGTACAAGAATATACCTGCTATAATACTGCTCCCTATATACAAGAATATAACTACTATAATACTGCCCCCTATATAAAAGAATATACTTACTATAATACTGCCCCTATGTACAAGAATATAACTACTATAATACTGCCCCTATGTACAAGAATATAACTACTATAATACTGTTCCTATGTACAAGAATATAACTACTATAATACTGCCCCTATGTACAAGACTATATCTACTATAATACTGCCCCTATGTACAAGAATATAACTACTATAATACTGCTCTAATATACAAGAATATAACTACTATAATACTGCCCCTATGTACAAGAATATAACTACTATAATACTGCCCCCTATATACAAGAATATAACTACTATAATACTGCTCCTATGTACAAGAATATAACTACTATAATACTGCTCCCTATGCACAAGAATATAACTACTATAAAACTGCTCCAATATACAAGAATTTAACTACTATAATACTGCCCCTATGTACAAGAATATAACTACTATAATACTGCCCCTATGTACAAGAATATAACTACTATAATACTGCCCCTTATGTACAAGAATATAACTACTATAATACTGCCCCCTATATAAAAGAATATAACTACTATAATACTGCCCCTATGTACAAGAATATAATTACTATAATACTGCCCTCTATGTACAAGAATATAACTACTATAATACTGCTCCTATGTATAAGAATATAACTACTATAATACTGCCCCTATGTACAAGAATATAACTACTATAATACTGCTCTAATATACAAGAATATAACTACTATAATACTGCCCCTATGTACAAGAATATAACTACTATAATACTGCCCCTATATACAAGAATATAACTACTATAATACTGCTCCTATGTACAAGAATATAACTACTATAATACTGCTCCCTATGCACAAGAATATAACTACTATAAAACTGCTCCAATATACAAGAATTTAACTACTATAATACTGCCCCTATGTACAAGAATATAACTACTATAATACTGCCCCTTATGTACAAGAATATAACTACTATAATACTGCCCCCTATATAAAAGAATATAACTACTATAATACTGCCCCTATGTACAAGAATATAACTACTATAATACTGCCCTCTATGTACAAGAATATAACTACTATAATACTGCTCCTATGTATAAGAATATAACTACTATAATACTGCCCCCTATGTACAAGAATATAACTACTAGAATACTGCCCCTATGTACAAGAATATAACTACTATAATACTGCCCCTATGTACAAGAATATAACTACTATATTACTGCCCCTATGTACAAGAATATAACTACTATAATACTGCCCCTATGTACAAGAATATAACTACTATAATACTGCCCCTATGTACAAGAATATAACTACTATAATACTGCCCCTATGTACAAGAATATAACTACTATAATACTGCCCCTATGCACAGGAATATAAATGTTCTTTTTGGAATAATACTGCACCTTTAGGAAGGTAATGTTGCACATTTGCTCGTACATTTGTTTGCTGGATATTTGGATGGATATCTCTGTGTTATCATTGTTCTCGTCGGTTTCTGTCTCGCGGTTGCAGCCTTTCACACATCGTTTTCCATGTATCTGCGGTCCTCGCCTTCAGCTATGGTAGTTACTGATGGTCTACTGTTGAATTTTAATTACCTGCTCAGTCGATGATGATTTGCTGCCTTGGTTAAATAGTCTCCGAGGTTTGGATTGTACACTGGGAGCCATATATCACTTTGATGAAGGAAGAAGGGAAAAAAAGTCCTGGAACTATTCTGTTTTTTTCTCTCCTGCTGATGGACTATTTATGACGCTGCCCAATCCAAGATGTTCTGATATTTTACTGTAAACGTAGGTAGCGGCACAAGATCCAAAACATGTAAAAAAAATACTTTGACTGATCAAATAGAAATGTTCCAATCTAAGCTCTGTAACAAACTCATCCCTGATCACTATGTAGGATATCCAGCAGTTTTGTGTAATAAAGGGCAAGAAATAGAAAAGCCGACTGGGATCAATGATCACTTAAGAGGCAGTGACGACACCGAAAGTCAATAGGAGAACATCTAAGGGCGAATCAACAATGAAGTCACCGGATAAGGTTTTCAAATTGACTAACATTTCACTGGTGACAAAGACAGGGTTCCTACATAGTTTGGTCTCGTTTTGTACATAGTCTGGTCCTTTCTGTTGTCACGTATGGATGCGAAACCTGGCCGATAAAGAAACAAGACAGATGCCCTTCAAATTCCACATTTAACATGGGTCACTTCAGCACCAATGATGAGCAACGTCCTGGACGAGCGAGAGTGGTTGTTGTTCCGTAGATCGACGATGCTGCGCACAACCTCATACTGGAGAATCCACCAATTTCAGCTAAAGCAATAGCACACATCATGGGGATTTCCCGTGAATGTGTTTGTGTCATTACCTATGAACATTTGGACATGAGGAAGCGATCTGCAAAGTGGGTCCCCAAATGTTTGACAACAGTACAAAAGCAGGTGAGTGAAAACTTCCCGATCCATTTGTCAGCGTTTCTGGACTGATAAGAACTTCCTGGATGGACTGGCCACTATGGATGACACCTGGATTTATTTGTATGACCCTGGAAACAAGGAGCAGACACTAGAGTGGAGGCATAGTGGTTCTCATCGTCCAAGGAAGTTCAGGGTGCAAAAATCAGCCACTAAGGTGATTTCGTCTGTGTTCTGGGATAAGGAGGGTGTGCTGCTAGTGAACTACCTTCAAAAGAGTTCCACCATCAATGCAAGGTATTACATTGAACTTTTGGACAAATTCAATGCAGCTCTGTAGGCCAAAAGGCGTGACACTCTGTCCAAAGGACTAGTTCCTGCAAGACAACGCCTCCACTCACACTGCACAAGCGACCACGGCAAAACTGGCATAGCCGGGCTTCCAGCTGGTTGACCACCCACCTTATTCACCAGATCTAGCTCCCTCCGACTATCATCTGTTTCCAAACCTGAAGACACACCTCAAGGGATCAAATGTCACACCATTTCTGATGCCATGGCTGCTACAGATGCCTGGTTTGAGGCACAACCGAAATCCTTTTTTTTCTAGGCTTACAGAACTTGGAATACCGATGTAAGAAGTGTGTTGTCATCAGTGGAGAGTATGTGGAATAAATGGAAAGTTTCAGCATCCTATCTCGTTTCTTTCTGGGTAAAGTCAAAGACTTATCAGCAGCCCTTCGTAAAGTCACAGGGGAGAAGTCAAATGGATATAGGTTTGTTGATATATTACAACACTATATTCAGAGATAGAGATTGTTGAAGCTATAACTTTTAGACAAGGGCAAAATTGTTTTCCACCCTAGAAGAGTTGTACCAAGTTTGAAAGTTGGTCCTTATATTTAGGAGAAGCAATAACGTTCTCATCACTGGAGACCTGACCACTGGGATTTCCACCTATCTAAAAAAACACTCTGTCAGACTCACCTTCACTCTCTCAGCGACTCTCGGACATAGCGGAGTACACGGCTCGACTATCTCTGATACTCCCACAGAATATGAATACAACTGAGCTGCGCATGCTCAATCTTTCTCAATTTTTGAGGGTTTCATAAGGTGGACCCCTTCTATCAAGAAGTTATTTCCATACTTTCCAACTTGGTGCAACCTCTTTATATCTAAGTAGGTGACCAATCTGAGCAGAGTCCTTTTTGATTGGACCCGATACAAGCTGCCTGTATACCGACATGTTACTTATGAACTTCACCTTTTCTTTTCCGTCAAGTACCACTTTTAGTCATTTCTATGGGTCTACCTTGATCTGTCTTTGATGATTCCCATTGGTGTTCTCCAACATACGTGGTCTCCTACAGCTGCTTAAACCTCCTTGTCCACATACTAAATTGTTCTTTTGTAAGAAACGATTGTCCAATTATTAAAGGGCCCACCTTGGACAATCCTTTCTTACAGAAGGTCCCACCAAAATAAATTGAACATGAGGTCTACGGTCAATATCATACAGTCTATGGCCAATAGTCATCTGCACCAGTTGAGTAGGCTGAGCCGTTGCAGCCTTGGTCATAAGTTGATCATGAGGTCTACGGCCAATATCATATGGTCTATGGCCAATAGTCATCTTCACCAGTTGAGTAGGCTGAGCCATTGTAGCCTTGGTCATACGTGGTCCAGTTTTTGGAAGAAAGAACTCTACTTTTAAGATGTTTCATAAATAATTTGATTGCCTTGATTAACTGCAGGGTAATCATCCATTTCTATGGGTCTACCGGGCAACCTTGATCTGTCCTTGACGATTCCCATTACAGTAGTTTTTTTTTCAACATATGTGGTCTTCTACGGCTTCTCAAATCTCCTTCTCCACATTCTAAGTATTTATTTTTTAAGAAACAATTTTTCAGGTGATTAAAGGGTCCACTTTGAACAATTCTTCTTTATAGAAGTGTCCACCAAAATAAGCTGATCATGAGGTCTATGACCAATACTTATCTGCACCAGTTGAGTAGGCTGAGACATTACAGCCTTAGTCATAAGTTGATCATGAGATCTACGACCAATATCATATGGTCTATTGCCATTGGTCATCTGCACCAGTTGAGTAGGCTGAGCCGTTGCAGCCATGGTCATAAGTTGATTATGAGGTCTACAGCCAATTTCATACAGTCTATGGCCAATAGTCATCTGCACCAGTTGAGTAGGCTGAAACGTTGCAGCCATGGTTATAAGTTGATCATGAGGTCTATGGCCAATATCATATGGTCTATGGCCAATAGTCATCTGCACCTGTGGAGTAGGCTGAGCCATTACAGACTTGATCATAAGTTGATCATGAGGTCTATGGCCAATATCATATGGTCTATGGCCAATAGTCATCTGCACCTGTGGAGTAGGCTGAGCCATTACAGCCTTGGTCATAAGTTGATCATGAGGTCTATGGCCAATAGTCATCTCCACCAGTTGAGTAGGCTGAGACATTGTAGCCTTGGTCATACGTGGTCCAGTTTTTGGAAGAAAGAACTCTAGTTTTAAGATGTTTCCTAAATAATTTGATTGACTTGATTAACTGCCGGCTAATCATCCATTTCTATGGGTCTACCGGGCAACCTTGATCTGTCCTTGACGATTCCCATCACAGTAGTGTTTTCCAACATATGTGCTCTTCTACGGCTGCTCAAACCTCCTTCTCCACATTCTAAGTAGTTATTTTGTAAGAAACAATTTTTCAGGTGATTAAAGAGTCCACTTTGAACAATCCTTCTTTATAGAAGGGTCCACCAAAATAAGCTGATCATGAGCTCTATGGCCAATAGTCATCTGCACCAGTTGAGTAGGCTGAGCCATTGCAGCCTAAAGGCCGCTTTACACGCGTTGATTTCTCGTGCGATCGCTTGTGCGATCGCACCCGCCCCCATTGTTTGTGCGGCACGGGCAATTTGTTGCCCGTGTCGCACAAAGTCGGTAACCCCCGTCACACGTACTTACCTCCCGAGCAACATTACTGTGGGCGGCGAACATCCTCTTCCTGAAGGGGGAGGGATGTTCAGCGTCACAGCGACGTCACACAGCGGCCGCCCAATAGAAGCGGAGGGGCGGAGATGAGCGGGACGTAACATCCCGCCCACCTCCTTACCTTCCACATTGCCGGTGGCCGCAGGTAAGCTGCAGTTCATCGTTCCCGAGGTGTCACACGGAGCGATGTGTGCTGCCTCGGGAACAATGAACAACCGGCGTGCAGAAGGATGTTCGATTTTTTGAAAATGAGCGACTTGTCAACGAGCAACGAGAAGGTGAGTATTTTTGCTCATTCATAGTCTCTCGTAGCTGTCACACGCTACGATATGTCAAACAATGCTGGATGTGCGTCACTAACGACGTGACCCCAATGACATATCGTTACATATATCGTAGCGTGTAGTCATAAATTAATCATGAGAAGTACGACCAATATCATATGGTCTATGGCCATTAGTCATCTGCACCAGTTGAGTAGGCTGAGCCGTTGCAGCCATGGTCATAAGTTGATCATGAGGTCTACAGCCAATTTCATACAGTCTATGGCCAATAGTCATCTGCACCAGTTGACTAGGCTGAGCTGTTGCAGCCTTGGTCATAAGTTAATCAGGAGGTCTATGGCCAATAGTCATTTGCACCGGTTGAGTAGGCTGAGCCACTGTAGCCTTGGTCTTAAGTTGATCATGAGGTCTACAGCCAATATCATACGGTCTATGGCCAATAGTCATCTGCACCGGTTGAGTAGGCTGAGCCACTGTAGCCTTGGTCTTAAGTTGATCATGAGGTCTACAGCCAATATCATACGGTCTATGGCCAATAGTCATCTGCCCCAGTTGAGTAGGCTGAGCCATTGCAGCCTTGGTCAAACCTAGTCCAGTTTTTGGAAGAAAGGACCCTTCTTTTAAGCGCTCTCCTAAATAATTTGCTTGCCTCGATTAACTTCTGGGTACTCATCCGTTACAGCTATAGAAAGCTGAGATCGGCCATTTCTTCAGATCGAAAGTTACTCTTCTGGTGGCTTATAGAAGTCTGAAGGACATATGGGTAGATGTTGTCCAACGAAACCCAACCTCCAGCCAACAACTCCTATGATAACATGGATTGAGCCAGTAGGGAGATAAGTAGGGGCCATGCACCTCCTTCCGGAGGGACAAACATGTTTCATGCAATCTGCCACTAGGGGCAGTAGTGAGTATTTAGTCCTGTAGAATACATTGCCGCTCATGCTCCATACCATCCAAGCATATATAATTAGTCCACTTCATGACAATGACGGATACCCACCGCCCCTTTAATCTAATTTACCCCTTCCTAAATGGTAACCGTATTAAGATGACGCTGTAATGTGTTTTTTGAGGAATATGTTCTTCCGAGAAAAACCGGTTTACAAAGTGACTGTTACATATTAGACAGGACATAAAGACATTATTGTGGTGGGGTGCCATGATTGTAAATGGCCCAAACCAGCCCGGAGCAATCTGTCAATAGGAAAACAGTAGCATACCAATTATACAATTACCGAAAAGCAATTATCCAAAGTCTGTGACCGATGGGAGGTTTTCCTCCCGGAATGACTGCCGGCTTCGCAACGGAGGGGCTTGTTGCATCGGGAAGAGATAATTGCTACTGTGCCATTACTTAAAACAATATAGGGCGCCTTCCCTATAATTGATTGGATGGCTACTGGTATTTTATTGGCACTGGAAGCTTTTAGAGACCATAGCACACGGTGTAGGGAAGGAGCGATCCATGCCCCCCTCTGCGTCCTCCATGTTCTTCCCATTACTGGAGTCCAATCATTAGCATTCCGCATTATTTCTGATACATTGTATCGGAAGGGCCGTACACATCATTTACACACAATTTCCCTGCCCGCTGGAGCTTGCCATCTACTTTAGGTTTTCCCCGGTAGAAGGTGATATAATGGCTCATTAACAATGGTCATGAATTCTCTGTTACTGTCCCCGTTCATTCTATTATTAACGATGGTTTACTGCACTAAAGGCTGCTGCAACTGTTGAACGCATTGCTAAAGAGACAGTCATGAAAAAAGTAATGCAACTTGAGACCCAAAGAGGCCAAAATGGTGCAAAAGATGCAGAAAAAGGATGGAGACCAATGTAGCTGGAAGAATTTTTGCAGCAATTCAAATTGGATACATTCTGCAGCTGCATCCCCCTCCTCCCCTCTTCTGCTGTTTTGATGCCATCCTCATATGACTTGTGCCCTGATGGAAAACAACAGTGGCTGGGATGTTACTTGTGTAGTTTATGCACTCAGGAGACTCAAATCAGTCTGTTTGGCACAGAGAGAGAAACTATGCAGCTGCATCCCCCCCTCCCCTCTTCTGACTGTAGATGCAGTGTACACTTGATCTAAAGAAGTACAGGTGGTACCCGCTTTGATGCCACTCTCATATGACTTGTGCCCTGATGGAAACAACGGAGGCTGATGATACCTGTGTACTTTTGACACAAAGCGAAATAAACTATGCAGCCGCATCCCCCTCCTCCCCTCTTCTGACTGTGGATGCAGTGTACACTTGATCTAAAGAAGTACAGGTGGTGCCCGCTTTGATGCCACCCTCATATGACTTGTGCCCTGATGGAAAACAACGGTGGCTGATGATACCTGTGTAGTTTTTGCACAGAGAGAAAGAAACTATGCAGCTGCATCCCCCTCCTCCCCTCTTCTGACTGTGAATGCAGTGTACACTTGATCTAAAGATGTACAGGTAGTACCTGCTTTGATGCTACCCTCATATGACTTGTGCCCTGATAGAAAAAAAATGGTGGATGATGATACCTGTGTAGTTTCGGCACAGAGAGAAAGAAACTATGCAGCTGCATCCCCCTCCTCCCCTCTTCTGACTGTAGATGTAATGTGCACTTGATCTAAAGATGTACAGGTGGTGCCCTCTTTGATGCCATCCTCATATGACTCTGGTGGAAACAATGGTGGCTGGGATGTTACTTGTGTAGTTTTTGCACTCAAGAGACTCAACTCAGTCTGTTTGGCACAGAGAGAAAGGGACTGTTTAGCTGCATCCCCCTTATTACCCAATAAAAAACTCATTCATGGTTGGATGAACTAAGCCTCCATATCTATGGGCTAGCAGAGTCACACCATTAACACTGACTCTCGAGGGACACCAGTAACATTGACTCTAGAGGTCCACCAGTAACATTGGCTCTCAAGGCCCACCGGTAACATTGGCTCTCAAGGCCCACCAGTAACATTGGCTCTCAAGGCTCACCAGTAACATTGACTCTCGAGGCCCACCAGTAACATTGACTCTCGAGGCCCACCAGTAACATTGACTCTGGAGGCCCACCAGTAACATTGACTCCCGAAGCCCACCAGTAACATTGACTCTCGAGACCCACCAGTAACATTGGCTCTCGAGGCCCACCAGTAACATTGGCTCTCGAGGCCACCAGTAACATTAACTCTCGAGGCCCACCAGTAACATTGACTCTCGAGGCCCACCAGTAACATTGACTCTCGAGGCCCACCAGTAACATTGACTCTCGTGGCCCACCAGTAACATTAACTCTCGAGGCCCACCAGTAACATTGACTCTCGAGGCCCACCAGTAACATTGGCTCTCGAGGCCCACCAGTAACATTAACTCTCGAGCCCCACCAGTAACATTGGGTCTTGAGGCCCACAGATAACATAGACTCTGGAGGCCCACCAGTAACATTGACTCTGAAGGCTCACCAGTAACATTGACTCTGGAGGCCCACCAGTAACACTGACTCTCGAGGCCCACCAGTAACATTGACTCTGGAGGCCCACCAGTAACATTAACTCTGGAAGCCCACCAGTAACATTGACTCTGGAGGCCCACCAGTAACATTAACTCTGGAAGCCCACCAGTAACATTGGCTCTCAAGGCCCACCAGTAACATTATCTCTCGAGCCTCACCAGTAACATTGGGTCTTGAGGCCCACCAATAACATTGACTCTGGAGGCCCACCAGTAACATTGACTCTGGAGGCCCACCAGTAACATTGACTCTGAAGGCCCACCAGTAACACTGATTCTCGAAGCCCACCAGTAACATTGACTCTCGAGGCCCACCAGTAACATTGACTCTGAAGGCCCACCAGTAACATTGGCTCTCGAGGCCCACCAGTAACATTGGCTCTCGAGGCCCACCAGTAACATTGACTCTGAAGGCCCACCAGTAACATTAACTCTCGAGGCCCACCAGTAACATTGGCTCTCGAGGCCCACCAGTAACATTAACTCTCGAGGCCCACCAGTAACATTAACTCTCGAGGCCCACCTGTAACATTGACTCTCGAAGCCCACCAGTAACATTGACTCTGAAGGCTCACCAGTAACATTGACTCTGGAGGCCCACCAGTAACACTGACTCTCGAGGCCCACCAGTAACATTGACTCTGACAACAACTACTAACATTGACTTTGGAGGCCCACCAGTAACACTGATTCTCGAGGCCCACCAGTAACATTGACTCTGACAACAACTACTAACATTGACTTTGGAGGCCCACCATTAACATTGACTCTGGGAACAACCACTAACATTGACTTTGGGGGGCCACCAGTAACATTGACTCTGGCAACAACCACTAACATTGACTTTGGGGGGCCACCAGTAACATTGGCTCTCGAGTCCCACCAGTAACATTGGCTCTCGAGTCCCACCAGTAACATTGACTCTGGAGGCCCACCAGTAACATTGACTCTGGAGGCCCACCAGTAACATTGGCTTTTGAGGCCCACCAGTAACACTGATTCTCGAGGCCCACCAGTAACATTGATTCTGAAGGCCCACCGGTAACATTGACTCTGGAGGCCCACCAGTAACATTGGCTTTTGAGGCCTACAAGTAACACTGATTCTCGAGGCCCACCAGTAACATTGACTCTGGGAACAACTACTAACATTGACTTTGGAGGCCCACCATTAACATTGACTCTGGGAACAACCACTAACATTGACTTTGGGGGGCCACCAGTAACATTGGCTCTCGAGTCCCACCAGTAACATTGACTCTGTGGGCCACTAATCAAATACATGTAAAGATTACATTCACAAATTTACATGTGCTTCTGTATACGAGTATATTGGGTAGTTTGTAAAATGACTGATGAGACGCTTCCTCTGTCTGTACATAGGGAAACAAGTGTATGGTGCCAACTACTGATGTTTGGGGAGTAACATACTACTGCATAGAGGCCCACCAGGGAATTCTCCAGCTGTCCAGTGGGCCAGTACGAGCCTGGTTCCATTCATCACCTATTTGGCAGTGGCGATACCCAGGTACAGGTCTAGACTTTCTCTCACAATCCCATAATCAGTGAATGGAGTGTTGGCATACATTCGAGAAACAATGACATCTTAGAGCCCCATTCTTGGCATTGTAGGGGTCCCGAAAGTGGGGAAAACCACGGCAAGGAAGGATTTATGGTGCTGGTCTGGAGTTTGGATGGTCACATAATATGAATATCTGCTATTTTCTCAGTTAATATCACGTTCACGTCGGATTATCCCGCGCCACGAGCTTCATTCGTCTCCTTCATAGAAGAAGATCGGAGGATCGTGCCGTGACCAAGGTTGATAAATATAGGTGCCCGGAAACTTAATTAAGTTATCAATATCCACCTGAGCCAGACAACATTCTTCATATCCAAATAACTATTTTAGGACCTGGTGCAGGAGACTGTATAAATCACGCGGTCCAGGCCAATGCTTATTCAATAGTCACGAATGAACATTTAATGGATTGGCGCACCACTCCGGCTATAAAATGATTTTTCTTTTATGTCCTCTCTTTGATATTCCCATTAATAATGTGAAACAAGCTCCGAGCGATAGAAAGAAAAAAACAATTAATAAGTCAACCTCGGCGCGGTAACGGGGGACGTTACTCCGGGTTTAATGAGAATCTTCCGATAGGATTCCTATAAAGTCTCCCTACACAACACGTAATGCATAACGCGGATCAATGCTTAGTGTTGATGTGTCCTCCGCGCCGGAACCGGACGACTTCTCTGCAGGCAACAGTTCACTTGAATTTAGGGAGAATTGGACAAATTGTATTTGAGGCGTTCATCTTAAATTTCAAGCAAAATAGGAAGAAGAGAGACATTTTGCTTAAAAAAAATAAGACGTAGCTAAATAGGAACCTAATGCACCTACATACATGGGAACCTAAGAGAATCTAACACAGATACATTCACAGGAACCTAAGGGAATGTAAGGGAACCTAACACACCTACATTCACGGAAACCTAAGACAGCTACATTCATGGAAACCTAAGGAACTCAAACAACTACATTCACAGGAACCTAAGGGAACCTAAGACAACTACATTCACGGGAACCAAACACAACTACATTCACAGGAACCTAAGGGAATCTAGCACAGCTACATTCACAGGAACCTAAGGAAACCAAACACAACTACATTCATGGGGCCTAAGGAACTCAAACAACTACATTCACAGGAACCTAAGGGAACCTAACACAACTACATTCACGGGAACCAAACACAACTACATTCACGGGAACCTAAGGGAACCTAGCACAACAAAATTCACGGAAAACTAACACTACTACACTCATATAAACCTAAGGGAATCTAACAACTACATTCGCATGAAACTAAGGGAACCAAACACAACTGCATTCACGGGAACCTAAGGGAATCTAGCACAGCTACATTCACAGGAACCTAAGGAAACCAAACACAACTGCATTCATGGGGCCTAAGGAACTCAAACAACTACATTCACGGGAACCTAACACAACTACATTCACATGACCCTAAGGGAACCTAGCACAACAAAATTCACGGAAAACTAACACTACTACACTCATATGAACCTAAGGGAATCTAACAACTACATTCACATGAAACTAAGGGAACCAAACACAACTACATTCACGGAAACCTAAAGGAACGTAACACAACAACATTCACTGGACCCTAACACAACTACATTTTTGAGAACCTAAGGGAACCTAACATAACTACATTCACCAGAACCTAAGGGAATCTAATACAGCTACATTCACAGGAACCTAAGGGAATGTAAGGGAACCTAACACACCTACATTCACGGAAACCTAAGACAGCTACATTCATGGAAACCTAAGGAACTCAACAACTACATTCACAGGAACCTAAGGGAACCTAACACAACTACATTCATGGGAGCCTAAGGGAATCTAACACAGCTACATTCACAGGATCCTAAGGGAACCAAACAGAACTACATTTAAAAGAACCTAAGGGAACCTAACACAACTACATTCATGGGGCCTAAGGAACTCAAACAACTACATTCACAGGAACCTAAGGGAACCTAACACAACTACATTCATGGGAGCCTAAGGGAATCTAACACAACTACATTCATGGGAGCCTAAGGAACTCAAACAACTACATTCACAGGAACCTAAGGGAACCTAACACAACTACATTCACGGGAACCAAACACAACTACATTCACGGGAACCTAAGGGAACCTAGCACAACAAAATTCACGGAAAACTAACACAACTACTCTCATATGAACCTAAGGGAATCTAACAACTACATTCGCATGAAACTAAGGGAACCAAACACAACTACATTCACGGGACCCTAACACAACTACATTCTTGAGAACCTAGGAGAACCTAACACAACTACTGTACATTCACGGGAAGCTCAGAGAATCTAACACAACTACACTCACAAGAAACTAAGGGAGCCTAACACAACTACATTCATGAGAACCTAAGGGATCCTTACGCAACTACATTCACAAGAGCCTAAGGGAACCTAAAACAACTACATTCATCAGAACCTAATACAACTACATTCATGGGAACATAAGGGAACCTAATACAAGCCAGAGAGAGAGAATAAAAAAAAAAAAGCCGAATCCGGATCGTGCACCTGGAATCCCGCATCTGGGTCGGACCCGGATATACCTTTGAAACCGCGCGGATCCGGATTTTTCCAGTCCGGGTCCGCTCAACTCTAGTCGAGACCAATGTAGACAATGATTCTTTACTGTAAGAGCAGTCAACAAAGCTACAAGCCAATGGGGTACTCAATAAAAGATTTTAATAGGTGCCTGTATACAATTTTTGTGTATTAATAAATTACTGGAGATGGACTATTGATCCCAGCATTTATTCTACCTGCCCCTATGTGCCATTCCCATTGGAGCCAGTCAGGAAAGCCACAAGTGGTTTGGTTCATGGGGCAGAGTTTCCTGAGAGATACAAAGTTAGAAGGGTCGGACTGATGTTTTCCAGACCTGCCATTAGATCATTATATGTTAATTTATTAGATACAGTTTCACCCTCTAATTCTACAAAAGTAGCTCAGGGGTGGGCTCACGTCTGACTTCTATAAGAGCCAATCAGTAAAGCCAAGACACTTTAGAACATAGGGCACAGTTCCCTTCTGAGAGTTAAAAGTTAGAGGGCTGGGGTTCACACTTTCTAAACCTGCCATTGACTCCTAATGGGATCATTTTTAGGTGCACTTGAACGTACTAATTCTGCTTGGTTCCTCATGGGCTGGACTCTTTTATGACCTTTTATATATACCACTCCTATAACAGCCGGTCAGTCATGGTCTTGAGAAAAAAACAAATTATGGTCAGATTCACTTTTTGTAGATTTGTCATTGACTTTAAAAAGGAACATTTTTAGATATGCATGCAGTCACTTAATCTGCATAAGTTCCTCAGGGGCGGGGCTCACATATGCTTAATATTTAAAGGAACCACTTATTTATAATTATAACTTGTAATTCAACTTTTGTAAGAAAGAAATATGGGTTTTCTTCTTACAGGTGCTTAAAGGGACCATTTTTTGAATGTGCATGCAGTCTCTTATTCTGTATAAGTTCCTTAGGGGCGGGGCTCACATATAAATAATATTTAAAAGATCCACAATTATAATTAAAATTTGTAATTCAGCTTTGATAGAAAAGAAAAGTGGACCTTCTTCTTACAGGTGCTTAAAGGGACTGTTATTTAGACGCGCATGCAGTCACTTATTCTGCATAAGTTCCTCATGGGCGGAGCTCACATATGAGTAATATTTAAAGGAACCACATATATAATTATAACTTGTAATTTAGCTTTGATAGAAAAGAAAAGTGGACCTTCTTCTTACAGGTGCTTAAAGGGACTGTTATTTAGACGCGCATGCAGTCACTTATTCTGCATAAGTTCCTCATGGGCGGAGCTCACATATGAGTAATATTTAAAGGAACCACATATATAATTATAACTTGTAATTTAGCTTTGATAGAAAAGAAAAGTGGACCTTCTTCTTACAGGTGCTTAAAGGGACTGTTATTTAGATGCGCATGCAGTCAATTATTCTGCATAAGTTCCTCATGGGCGGAGCTCACATATGAGTAATATTTAAAGGAACCACATATATAATTATAACTTGTACTTCAGCTTTGATAGAAAAGAGAACTGGGCCTCTTCTTACAGTTGCATAAAGGGACTGATATTTAGAAGCACATGCAGTCACTTATTTTGCATAAGTTCCTCAGGGGCGGGGCTCACATATGAGACGTATTTAAAGGAACCACATGTATAATTATAACTTGTATCTCAGCTTTGATAGGAAAGACATGTGAGTCTCCCTTCTTACAGGTGCTTAAAGGGACTATTGCTTAGATGTGCTTGCAGCCAATAACATTGCATAAGTTCCTCAGGGGCGGGGTCAGGATTAACATTTAAAGGAAACTCTTAGATATAATTATAAAGGCTAATTTATCTGATAAGTCATTGTGAGAAGTACCTTTAAATATCCTTCCACAATAGATTTTAGAACAAAAACTTTAACAAAGCTTTTCAACTCTTTCTTACTTCATGGAGCCCGTAGTTCATACAATTTTGTCTATATAAGGGTCATATGGGGGTTCTAAAGGTCATATGGGGGTTCCATCTTAGCCTCCAGGGTCTCGGGATCTGCCCCATTATCCAAGGACTCGAGGGGGTGGAATATGATAAAAAATTAAAGACAGACTTTCTGTGCCATGCTCTTTTCCTCCAAGACTTGCAGAGTATATCTGTTTTTTTATGGACTGTTCCTTTAAATGCAGGCTCCACCCTCTCATATCTTACACTGTACATAAAGTGTATCCCTTTTCCCTGGACTGTCCCTTTAAATGTGGGTCCAATTTTTTTCACTTTGCTCATTTTTGTTGACTTTTTTGGCTTTTTAGCCAAATAAAATAAATAATGCCGCCATCGCAAATAATAAAAAGTGGGGCAATCTTGTGATGATCTTTAGTCTTCCCAGCGCCTTGAAGCCCATAATACAATAAAACCTAGATGATTAATGATAAAAGACCAGTCCGACCAGCGGAAACAAACAGCGTCCCATTATGGCCCATTAAATAAGCCGAGGGTGGAGATTTATAATTACTTTATCAACCATTGATTTTGGAGAGTAGGTGGAAAGATTTATCACGTCCTGTACGCGGGATCATTAAGGAAAGTTAATTATTAGAGGATCTGCTTTCCGATGGTCACAGGTGGCCTCTGTACTCCTTCACTGTCATCTGGAGGAGAAATAATGCAAGACACCTTCTTAAAGGGGCAGTCCACGCGGCAGCCTATATCAGCCGAACCGGAGAATCCTTCTGATCAATGTCCATTTAATGAGCCTTAAATTTCTTATCATTTTATCCTTTCTGTAACAGAAAAAAAATTGCAGGCGCTTACTGGATATAGAGGAAGTAAGAAGAAGCAGAGCTGCAGTGTAAAGCATGGAGGTCATCACCCATAATCATCCTCCCCATGGGCAGCACTGCTTCACTGCTGCTGAAATCATACCTAGCACCAGATGTTATACATTGGGGCAGTGAGGATGGATATAATATACTGGGGGACAATGAGGATGGATATGATATACTGGGGGGCATCGAGGACGGATGTGATATACTGGGGGCATCGAGGACAGATGTAATATACTGGGGGGCAATGAGGACGGATGTGATATACTGGGGGGCAATGAGGACGGATGTGATATACTGGGGGGCAATAAGGACGGATGTGATATACTGGGGGGCAATGAGGACAGATGTGATATACTGGGGGGCAATGAGGACAGATGTAATATACTGGGGGGCAATGAGGACGGATGTGATATACTGGTGGGCAATGAGGACGGATGTGATATACTGGGGGGCATCGAGGACAGATGTGATATACTGGGGGGCAATGAGGACGGATGTGATATACTGGGGGCAATGAGGACGGATGTGATATACTGGGGGGCATAGAGGACAGATGTGATATACTGGGGGGGCAATGAGGACAGATGTGATATACTAGGGGGCAATGAGGACAGATGTGATATACTGGGGGGCAATGAGGACGGATATGATATACTGGGGGGCAATAAGGACGGATGTGATATACTGGGGGGCAATGAGGACGGATGTGATATACTGGGGGGCAATGAGGATGGATATGATATACTGGGGGGCAATGAGGATGGATATGATATACTGGGGGGCAATAAGGATGGATGTGATATACTGGGGGGCATCGAGGACAGATGTGATATACTGGGGGCAATGAGGACGTATGTGATATACTGGGGGGCAATGAGGACGAATGTGATATACTGGGGGGCAATGAGGATGGATGTGATATACTGGGGGGCAATGAGGATGGATGTGATATACTGGGGGGCAATGAGGACGGATGTGATATACTGGGGGGAAATGAGGACAGATGTGATATACTGGGGGGCAATGAGGACGTATGTGATATACTAGGGGGCAATGAGGACGGATATGATATACTGGGGGGCAATGAGGACGGATGTGATATACTGGGGGGCAATGGCACCAAATGTTATGCAATGGGGGAATGGGGCTGGATTTTATACACTACAGCAATGGGGCCGGGTGTTATAAACTGGAGGTCAATGGGGCCGGGTGTTATACACTGGGGGGTTATAGGGCCGGGTGTTATACACTGGGGGGTTATAGGGTCGGGTGTTATATACTGGAAGCAATGGGGCCGGGTGTTATACACTAGGGGGCAATGGGGCCGGGTGTTATATACTGGGGGCAATGAGGCCGGGTGTTATACACAAGGGGGCAATGGGGCCGGGTGTTATACACTAGGGGGCAATGGGGCCGGGTGTTATATACTGGGGGCAATGAGGCCGGGTGTTATACACTAGGGGGAGATGGGGCTGGATGTTATACACTGGGGGCAATGGGGCCGGGTGTTATACACTAGGGGTAATGGGGCCGGGTGTTATACACTAGGGGTAATGGGGCCGGGTGTTATACACTAGGGGTAATGGGGCCGGGTGTTATACACTAGGGGTAATGGGGCCGGGTGTTATACACTAGGGGTAATGGGGCCGGGTGTTATACACTAGGGGTAATGGGGCCGGGTGTTATACACTAGGGGTAATGGGGCCGGGTGTTATACACTAGGGGTAATGGGGCCGGGTGTTATACACTAGGGGTAATGGGGCCGGGTGTTATACACTAGGGGTAATGGGGCCGGGTGTTATACACTAGGGGGCAATGGGGCCGGGTGTTATACACTAGGGGTAATGGGGCCGGGTGTTATACACTGGAGGCAATAGAGCCAGATGTTATATACTGGAGGGTTATGTGGCCGGATGTTATACACTGGGGACAATGGGACCAGATGTTATACACTAGAGGAATTGGGCCGGGTTTTATACAGTGAGGGGAGCAATGGGGTTAGATGTTATGCACTAGGGGGCAATGGGGCCGAATGTTATACACTGAGGGGGAGGGGGGCAATGGGGCTGGATGTTATACACTGGGGGGGCAATGGGAGCAGGAGGTTATACTCTGGGCGGTTAGGGGGCCGGGCGTTATACACTGGGGGGTAATGGGGCTGGATGTTATACACTGGGGGGCAATGGGGGCAGGAGGTTATACTCTGAGCGGTTAGGGGGCCGGGCGTTATACACTGGGGGTAATGGGGCTGAATGAAGCAGCAGAATGCGGTGATGAATACTTGTTGTCCCTGTGATATCTGTACATTGCGCTGTGTACCTCTTGCCGCCCCCCGTTTGCTGTTACCTGTTTCGCTTCCTATGTTCGGTATATGGAGGCGCCGTCTTTAGTTAATTGCCTTCTCCTTGCCGTCTTCGCCCGGCGCTGTCATTTCCACGACCCTGACCACAATTAAATTATCAGTCCATTAGATAAACACAGGATGGCAAATATTGTCATGTGGTGATCAGCAATTAGGTTAGGACCATTACCCTGAAAGCAGGGTGCCCCTAATGAAATGACGGTGGGGGCCGCAGCCACATTGCTGCATGTATGTTTTGTCCTATGTGCAAAAATAAAACCCATTAGGATCAAACTGGAATTATTACCTTGACGTGTTTCGCTCATTACTGCGCTGCCCAGTCCTGACCGCGGCCGGTGACCTCACAGTAAGGGTGGAAGACGCGAGGAGACGCCGTGTAATCCCATTACCCATTACACACTATGGTGCTCCAACATCTATCTCCTATCTATCTACAAAGGAAAAACACAGCAGCCTCTGTATACACTGAGATAGAAGGAAAAATTGAGTATATAAAACAAACTGTGTTACTGATTATATATATATATATATATATATATATATATATTACTAATACAAAGAAGATGCTTATTTAAAGGGCAGGTAAGATACAGCGCTATTTAACATGAGCATTATGCTGATCCGCTCCTGACCAGCAAACTACATAAACTTCTGCTTTTATAGAGGTGGTTACATTTGCTGATGAGCAGACATGCGTCTGAAATGGTTTAGTGAATCCTGCATTGAGCACGAACTCGTGGATGTCCGGTGCACAGCGTAACGTACGGTTTCAACAGGGATGGAAAGGGAGAGGAGGTCCCTGATGATAGGGAGTGGGTTGGGACACCTCCTGACACTAAATTGTGTCTGGCCCCAAAGCCCCCCTAGTGTTCCTATACAAGTCCTCCTCCCCTCGTCATCGTCACTAATCCCTAACAGTCCCTTCACTCACCCTGTATAGTCTAGGACGATGAGTGCACTAGACGTTGCCACTACTGTAATAAAACACAGAGGAAGGAGGACAGACAGGGGAGCATAGAGAAAAAGATATCCAACAAAATTTCACTGCTGCACCCAAACACCAGGGCTGCAGACAACATGGCTCCAATAGGAGCCCTCCAGCAGCAGAGCTCCAACGGAAGAGCTACGGCAGCAGAGCTATGGCATCAGAGCTACGACAGCAGAGCTACAACAGCAGAGCTACAACAGCAGAACTCCAACAGCAAAGCTACAGCAGAAGAGCTACGACAGCAGAGCTATGGCAGCAGAGCTCCAACAGCAGAGCTACAACAGAAGAACCTCTGCAGCAGAGCTTCAGCAGCAAAGCTACAGCAGAAGAGCTACGACAGCAGAGCTCCAACAGCAGAGCTACAACAGAAGAACGTCCGCAGCAGAGCTTCAGCAGCAAAGCTACAGCAGAAGAGCTACGGCAGCAGAGCTACAGCAGTAGAGTTCCAACAGCAGAGCTACAATAGAAGAACTTCCACAGCAGAGCTCTAGCAACAGATCTCCAGCAGCAGAACTCCAGCAGCAGAGCACCAGCAGCAGAGCTCCAGCAGCAGAGCTCCAGCAGCAGAACTCCAGCAACAGAACTCCAGCAGCAGAGCTCCAGCAGCAGAGCTCCAGCAGCAGAGCTCCAGCAGCAGAACTCCAGCAGCAGAACTCCAGCAGCAGAGCTCCAGCAGCAGAGCTCCAGCAGCAGAGCTCCAGCAGCAAAGCTCCAGCAGCAAAGCTCCAGCAGCAAAGCTCCAGCAGCAGAGCTCCAGCAGCAGAGCTCCAGCAGCAGAACTCCAGCAGCAGAACTCCAGCAGCAGAGCTCCAACAGCAGAGCTCCAGCAGCAGAGCTCCAGCAACAGAACTCCAGCAGCAGAGCTCCAGCAGCAGAACTCCAGCAGCAGAGCTCCAGCAGCAGAGCTCCAGCAGCAGAGCTCCAGCAGCAGAGCTCCAGCAACAGAGCTCCAGCAGCAGAGCTCCAGCAGCAGAGCTCCAGCAGCAGAGCTCCAGCAGCAGAGCTCCAGTGGCTACTAGAGACTTCCTCCTAATAAAGTGGTCAGTACAGAATTAATCTATTACCAGCATCAGGTGATGAATCATGTGACTATTTAGAGGGAAGGGGAGTGATCACAAACCGGCTGCAGCCGAGATGAACTAACCATCAGCTACCAGCATGAAAAGTGTCATTAACCCTACTGGCACCGACAGAAAAGCAAATACATTTAAAATCCAGAATTTCACAAGTTCAGGTGAAGTTCGGATTACAGAGATGTCACAAGTCTCCTGAGGGACAGAAGACCCTCTTGACAGCTGGAAATCCCTTCCAACTCTAACATTCTATGAATCAATCATGGGTGTTGCTAACCCTTTCAATTCCTAAGGTGTACTTAATTAGTCACACACTGCTTCTGCATTTTGGCTTGGTTTTTGGTACATAAATGATGACAGGGTGTAATTTGTCATATGTTGTTCATCTGAGGACCTTAGCTTTTTCCTTCTCGGTCCTTCTCAGCCTGATGAATGCTCTTTGATCTGCAGAAACGTTGTTTATATAAATAAGTTTGTCCATGTTCTCTTAAACATGCGGCGTTTTGGCCATGTTCTGTTCCCATGTATGCAGCCCGGTCCTATGTACTCCTGCATACACGCAGACCTGGATGCACATAGTAGCGTATGGGAGCTGTGCTGCCTGGTACTGCGGTTACGTCACCTGTGCACACAGCGGCTCCCACCTCCCCCGTCCTCCATCCTCTCTGCGCTTTTATCTTCCTGCCAGGAATTCCCAGAATATCTTATTGTTCTAGATAATGATTCTGATAAGCTGTGACATGTTTTTGACTGCGTTTCAATGTGAGATGGATACCGATTATGGTTAATTATGCCTTATGCCTGACTTCACTGGTGCGCGGAGCTACCTCCAAATGTGAGCGGGAATTAGAGATAAAACATCATTAACCCCAAATACCCATCTTAAAGGGGACCTGTCGCCAGAGGATGTGGATGTACTGACTATTATATTTCTCAATATCTCTGCAATGTTTTCATTCACTGACAGCAAGAAGAGCTATAGGAGGGATGGACATACAGTGCGATGTATGGGATCCAGCGTTAGGCGATGGATAAGTGACGGATTATCAGATTATCTGGATTATTGGACAGTCGTGTGGTTACATCTAACTTTATATCGGTATATCATGGGCCTTATAGAACCATTAGATCATCAAAGAACCTGGAGGGAACCATGAAACTCATAGATCACCACTGGACCCGAAGGTTGCCATGGCGTCCATAGATCACCATAGACATCTTAGGTCATCATAGTGACCAGTGGTCACTAAAGAACCATTGTATTAACCATGTGGTCACCACTGGATTGTTAGATCAAGATGTGGCCATTATGGAACCATTAGATCTCCACATAATCTGGTGGTAACAGGGGAAGCCTTGATCGCCATAGAAACCTCTGGTCATCATAGAACCCTCAAATCACCATAAAAACCTTAAATTAATATTAATATTGAACTCTGCAGTTACTATGACACCCTTACATCACCACAGAACCCTGCAGTCACCATAGAAACCTACAGTCATTAAGGAATCCTGTAGTGACTATGGAATCCGGTGGTAGCTATGGAAACTTGCAATCACCCCCATAGAATCTTGTAATCACTATGGAACCCTGTGGTCACCATGAAATTTTATGGCCACCATGGAACCCTGCTATCACTATGATATCCTGTGGACGCCGTGGACTTTAGAACTCTGTGGTCACTAAGGAATCCAGTGGTCACCATAGAACCCTTTGGTCACCTTGATTTCCTGTAGCCACCATCTCTGTGGGATCTCCAAGGAATCCTGTGGTCACCATGGTATCCTATGGTAACCATAGAACCCTGTGGCCACTAGGGAATTCTGTGGACGCTATGGAATCCTGTGGTCACCATGGAATTCCTGTGGTCACCATAGAACTCTGTGGTCACTAGGGAATTCTGTGGACGCTATGGAATCCTGTGGTCACCATGAAATTCCTGTGGTCACTATAGAACTCTGTGGTCACTATAGCACCCTGTGGTCGGTATTGGATCCTGTGGACACCATAAAACCTTTTGGTCACCATGGAATCCTGTAGTTACCATAGAACCCTGTCGCCACCATGGAATCCTCTGGTTACTCTAGAGCCCTGTGATTACCATAGAACCTTGTGGTCACCATAGACACCATAGAATCAATGAATTCCTGTGGTCACTATAGAACTCTGTGGTCACCATGCAATCTTGTGGTCACCATAAAACCCTGTAGCCACGATGGAATGCTATGGTCATCACAGAACCCTGTGGCCACCATGGAATTCTGTGGATACCATGGAATCCTGTGGTCATCATGCAATCCTGTGGTCACCATAGAACCCTGTAGCCACCATGGAGTCCTAGTGTCACCACAGAACCCTGTGGTCACCATTGAATTCCTGTGGTCACTATAGCACCCTGTGGTCGGCATTGGATCCTGTGGTCACCATAAAACCTTTTGGCCACCATGGAATCCTGTAGTTACCATAGAACCTTGTGGCCACCATGGAATTCCTGTTGTCACTATAAAACTCTGTGGTCACCATGCAATCCTCTGGTCACCATAGAACCCTGTAGCCACCATGGCATGCTATGGTTACCACAGAACCCTGTGGCCACCATGTAATTCTGTGGACGCCATGGAATCCTGTGGTCACCATAGAACCTTGTGGTCACCATGAAACCCTGTGGCCACCATGGAACCCTGTGGTCACCATATAACCTTGTGGTCACCATGAAACCCTGTGGCCACCATGGAACCCTGTGGTCACCATAGAACCTTGTGGTCATCATGAAACCCTGTGGCCACCATGGAACCCTGTGGTCACCATAGAACCTTGGGGTCACTATGAAACCCTGTGGCCACCATGGAACCCTGTGGTCACCATAGAACCTTGTGGTCATTATGAAACCCTGTGGCCACTATGGAACCCTGTGGTCACCATAGAACCTTGTGGTCACCATGAAACCCTGTGGCCACCATGGAACCCTGTGGTCACCATAGAACCTTGTGGTCACTATGAAACCCTGTGGCCACCATGGAACCCTATGGTCATCATAGAACCTTGTGGTCACCATGAAACCCTGTGGCTACCATGGAATCCTGTGGTCATCATAGAACCTTGTGGTCACCATGAAACCCTGTGGCTACCATGGAATCCTGTGGTCATCATAGAACCTTGTGGTCACCATGAAACCCTGTGGCTACCATGGAATCCTGTGGTCAACATGGAATCTTTAGATCATTGTAGGATCTTGTGATTATCATTGAAGCCTAAGTCAAGACTGAATATAACCTGGATGACAATTGACCTTCAGAGAGACCCATAGCCAGAAATAGCCGCTAACTGACCAGAACAATCCCTTGAGCCTATTTTTTTGAGCTGACTTTATAGTAGCGACGTCTGGATACAGATTATAAACCCTGTGAGGACCAAGCCTACAATCCCCCAAGGACCCCTCATTAATGTCCCTTTCTATGTGGCGCGTTGGCATAGAAGCTTAATATATGGACCCGTAGATACTTCCAGATTGGCGAATATTCCAATTACATTTTTACGATAACCGCGGCTGCAGGAATGGTCAGGACCGAGCGCCGCGCTGCTAAGCAACTCAGACACTGTCAGGATGACCTCGTCTTTGTCTGATTTTTTTTCTTTATATTTTTCAAAGTAATTGCAGCAAATGCTACATAAGTGATCCACACGACCGGATTATAAAGGGACGGACAATTGCAACATTGTAGGTGCGCATTATAAGCCCCTCTGCATTGTTATGGCCGCTTCGTTAATTGGTTTGTAAATACGGAATTACAGATAATGGCAGTCAGTCAGAGCGGAGACCCGGCGGTGAGTGGCCGGGGTACAATCTACGGCACCTCTCTGTAATTACAACCGATTCCAAGGGTCTTTATAGGGGAATTGGCGCAGGGCGTGGATATCTATGGGCATCAAGATGAAATCCAGATTTGGAATGTTACAATGTATCAAGACCAACTGTCTGCACCAACCTGGGGTGCAGCTAGGGGGGGCTGGTGAGACATCGATCCCCGCCCCTGAGACATCTAGATGAATTGGCAAGAATAGCCCAGTATGTAGACCCCAGAGTCAGCGGCCCATAAAAAGGGGGGCCCAGATCATGAGTCCTGCCTATGGGTTGTATTAACATTTTCATGACCATAAGTATAAAGGAAACAAGCAGAGGATGAGAAGGTTTTGGGGAAGGGACAACAATCACCAGCCAGTCCTGATCCAGGAAGGGGGTATCTCCTTTTTGCTATACAATATTGCCCACTTTGTTGAGATTTGGGGTACATTTTGGTGCCATCCAAGGCTGAAAAAGGCCAGGTTAATGTAAACCCACCCAAAAGTGTGCTGCTCCACTCAGGCAGGGTAAGGTTTTCCTCTCTGGTACACAAGTGAGATTTAAAGGGAACTTGTCACTTTCTATAAGTAAGCATTCTTTTTTTTACCCAGTATAAAAGCCACCGTTCTCCTGAATCCGGCGCTGTTCTTCTTTTCTTCCTGCGCCTCTCCGTTCCTGAGATAGGTCCCTTTAAATAGATGTGGTCCTAAAAGATTCCTAGAGAATAATGGAAGACCACGCCCACTTGATTAACAAGACAAGGTTTATATACAAGGAAGGGGGGGTCATATCTCATGAACGGAGAGGAATAGGAGAAAAAGAAAAACGGCGCCGGATTCAGGAAAACAGCGGCTTTTACACCAGGTGAAATAAAAATAACATTTATGGTAAGTGACAAGTACCCTTTAAATTTTGTAACTAAATCTACGTTATTTATGGTATTGTTCTTAATTCAGCAATGCTGATGGTTTCCAACTTTCTTTGTTTAGATGAGGAAAAAAAAACACAACTTTACAACTTTCATCTTAGACCCTTGGTAGAGTTGGCCAATCTGTTATGCAGAGGGGCAGGAATAGGGTGAAATCTGTCAAGGGGTAAGGGTAGGGGGGTCATACAAACACAAAATCCTACACCACTCTTAGGGGTACTTCTCACATATCGAGATCACTACCGAGATCGCTGCTGAGTCACAGGTTTTGTGATGTACCAGTGACCTCATCTGCGATCTTGCTGTGTGTGACACTGAGCAGCAACCTGGCCCCTGCTGTGAGATCGCTGCTGGCTACACACTGCTCTGGTTCATTTTTGGCTCGTTGCTCTCTCGCAGTGAAGCACACATTGCTGTGTTTGACAGCGAGTGAGCAACGATCTGAATGTGCAGGGAGCTGGCTTCTGACAGCTGCGGACGCTGGTAACCAAGGTACACATCAGGTAACTAAGCAAAGCGTTTTGCTTGGTTACCCGATATTTAACTTGGTTACTAGCATCCGCCACTCTCAGGCTGCCAGCGTTGGCTCCCTGCACACATATCCAGAGTACACATCGGGAAACTAAGTGAAGCGCTTTGCTTAGTAACCCGATGTGTACCTTGGCTACGAGTGCAGGGAGCCAGCAATAAGAGGTGTGTGCTGGTAATCAGGGTAAATATTGGGTAACCAAGCAAAGCATTTTGCTTAGTTACCTGATATTTACCTTGGTTACAAACCGAAGCATCGTTTCCATGAGCCGCTGCTGGCTGGTGGCTGGTCACTGGTCGCTGGTGAGATCTGCCTGATTGACAGCTCACCAGCGACCATGTAACGACGCACCAGCGATCCTGAACATGTCATATTGTGGTCGGAATCACTGGTACGTCGTTTAGTGAAACGGTACCCTTAGGAGTGATGACACATTGATCTGCATCGGAGCTGCAAACACAAAAGAGTTAGAGTACCGTCTCACTAAACGACGTACCAATGATTCCGACCATGATATGACATGGTCAGGATCGCTGGTGCGTCGCTACATGGTTGCTGGTGAGCTGTCAATCAAGCAGATCTCACCAGCGACCAGTGACCAGCCCCCAGCGGCTCGTGGAAACGATGCTGCTCTTGGTAACCAAGGTAAATATTGGGTAACTAAGCAAAATGCTTTGCTTGGTTACCCGATATTTACCCTGGTTACCAGCGCACACCGCTTAGCGCTGGCTCCCTGCACTCTTAGCCAGGGTACACATCAGGTTACTAAGCAAAACGCTTCACTTTGTTACCCGATGTGTACTCTGGATACGTGTGCAGGGAGCCAGCGCAGCGTACGCTAGTAACCAAGGTAAATATCGGGTAACCAAGCAAAGCGCTTCGCTTAGTTACCCGATGTGTACCTTGGTTACCAACGACCGCAGCTGTTGGAAGCATTCAGATCGTTGCTCTCTCACTGTCACACACAGCGATGTGTGCTTCACAGCGGGAGAGCGACGTCCAAAAAATGAACCAGCACTGTGTGTAACGAGCAGCGATCTCACAGCAGGGGCCAGATCACTGCTCAGTGTCACACACAGCGAGAGCGCTAATTAGGTCACTGCTGCGTCACAAAAACCGTGACTCACGTGAGAAGCACCCCTTAGTTTTTTATCGAGATTCCGATGTTTACAAACTTGTTTCCTTTATTTTCGATACATTGTAGCAACCTTGTTGTGAAAGTATACACGTCCTAGAAGGTGAGGAGGGGCCGTGTTCCATAGTTGAGCCTCTCTGTTGTGAATTGATCGGGTGCACCTATTTACTATTATACTTTCCATTTTCGCGAGAAATTTTGGAGGGGAATCGAAGCCTAAAATTCTGCAGCCTAATCACCGCCGGCGGACGCGGCTAATCTCTGCGTGTTTTATGGAGAGGCATTTGGTCTTCGTTCCAACAGTTGAAACAGAAATACGGCTCAGAAGTCCTGGCTTTTACTCCACGAATGCGCCGAGTAATTTACTGCCCTTATTGCGCCTTCCAACAACTTTAATGCCAGTGTCCAAATATTAGCTGAACTCTGGCGGACCCTCGGCCGGAGACAGTGACCCTCGATAAATCGCCAGTCACACGCAGATGTTGCCGCATTAAGCCTCCGGTCTAATTCCAGTCTCTCTGCGCCGCGTGTCATGGCCATAAATCTTTATTTTCCTATAAATGAAACCATTTTGTAAGTTTAGCTTCATCCATTTGGCCCCGGAAATCGATGCGATGATGATGATGATGATGATGATGATGATGATGCGGAGCCCGTGCCTGATGGAAATAGCAACGGTGATTAAGGCACAGACAACACATCAGAGCCCCATAGACAAGGTGAAACGTCAGCCTGTGCCGCCATCACTGCGCACCGACCATGGACCGCAGCCAGCAAATGAAGGGATCCGCCGCTACTCATGTAATGTGTGTACATAGTGAGTGCAGCTCTGGAGTATAATACAGAAGGTAACTCAGGATCAGTAATGTAATGTATGTACACAGTGACTGCACCAACAGAATAGTGAGTGCAGCTCTGGAGTATAATACAGGAGGTAACTCGGGATCAGTAATGTATATACACAGTGACTGCACCAGCAGAATAGTGAGTGCTGCTCTGGAGTATAATACAGGAGGTAACTCAGGATCAGTAATGTATGTACACAGTGACTGCACCAGCAGAATAGTGAGTGCAGCTCTAGAGTATAATACAGGCGGTAACTCAGGATCAGTAATGTAATGTATGTACACAGTGACTGCACCAGCAGAATAGTGAGTGCAGCTCTGGAGTATAATACAGGAGGTAACTCGGGATCAGTAATGTATGTACACAGTGACTGCACCAGCAGAATAGTGAATCCAGCTCTGGAGTATAATGCAGGATATGTAATATTTGTACACAGTGACTGCACCAGCAGAATAGTGAGTGCAGCTCTGGAGGACAATACAGGATGTAACTCAGGATCAGTAATGTATGTACACAGTGACTGCAGCAGCAGAATAGTGAGTGCAGCTCTGGAGTATAATACAAGAGATAACTCAGGATCAGTAATGTAATGTATGTACACAGGGAATGCACCAGCAGAATAGTGAGTGCAGCTCTGGAGTATAATACAGGAGGTAACTCAGGATCAGTAATGTATGTACACAGTGACTGCAGCAGCAGAATAGTGAGTGCAGCTCTGGAGTATAATATAGGAGGTAGCTCGGGATCAGTAATGTAATGTATGTATGTATACAGTGACTGCACCAGCAGAATAGTGAATGCAGCTCTGGACTATAATGCAGGATATGTAATATATGTACACAGTGACTGCACCAGCAGAATAGTGAGTGCAGCTCTGGAGTATAATGCAGGATATGTAATATATGTACACAGTGACTGCACCAGCAGAGTAGTGAGTGCAGCTCTAGAGTATAATACAGGAGGTAACTCAGGATCAGTAATGTAATGTATGTACACAGTGACTGCACCAGCAGAATAGTGAGTGCAGCTCTGGAGTATAATACTGCATGTAACTCAGGATCAGTATGGTTCTTGTTGTATATATGTAGCATTGAGTTTTCCTTATATATTGCGGATTCACAATGACATTTCTTGGATCTTCTCTGATGAGGACGTTCTTCTGGAATCTCTGTGAAGTCTTGGAGGCGTCTGTCTTTATTCTTCATGTATTATTGACGTCTCGGCCGTTTCTGACCTTCTTGATGAAGTAAAACTTTGGCTCTTGATTATAAGACTTGGACTTCTTTCAGAACGACCTCTTAGAAGCAGCGTCTTGATAACCTACGTGCGGTCCCTCGTCTTCTTCTCAGGCGGTTTCCGTTACGAATGTATTGATTCCTAAAACACTTTGAAGAATATATTATGGTAACATGTGACGATCCTTCCAGGATGAATAAGGATTTGAAGGTCCCAGCTCCGGTGCGAGGATAGAAAGTGTTTACAGATTGGGTTCCGGAGAAGGGACTTAAGAAAAAGCTTTCGGGAAAATGTCTTAATGCATCGAGAGGAGGATCTGGCACATCTTCAAGGTGGCGTCTCTAGTGACAAATGAGCAAGAACAACCAAGAGGTTCTCCAAGTCTTCATCCACTCCAAGTCTTCACCTCCTCCAGGTCTTCATCCACTCCAAGTCTTCATCCACTCCAAGTCTTCACCTCCTCCAGGTCTTCATCCACTCCAAGTCTTCATCCACTCCAAGTCTTCATCCACTCCAAGTCTTCACCTCCTCCAGGTCTTCACCTCCTCCAGGTCTTCATCCACTCCAAGTCTTCACCTCCTCCAGGTCTTCACGAATCTCCAGGGACTGTTTTCAAGTCTTCGCTCTCTCCAGAACATCCCTTCACTTTATGGTTCCTCTCATTGGTGCAAGTATTAAGTGTAGAGTCTCCTAGTCACACCAGATGGTTTGTTGGCTACTTGGGTCAGGACCATGGGCATTAGTTGGGGTAAGAAGAAGAGTCATCGCTCTGCTCACCAGGAGAGGTTTCTTGGTGGTGCTTTTCAAAACAATTGGCCATTGGACACCAATGCAAAATTTCTAACAAGACTTCCAACTACCCCTGGTCTTTATGGGAACCATAACTGTCATATGGTTCAGAGGGAAATCTTGGATCCTCCAGTGTCCGGGTGCATCTACAACCTTTGCATCTACTCCACTTACATCTCTACACAGTGGCAATCCCTGCGAGTGGGCCCGTGGGTGCAGGGGGCCCCTGATTCAGAGGGATGTGTGTTCGAGGCTGCGCATTCAGCTGAAATACATCGCAACACAGAGACTCGACGGGTTCCTGCACTGTGATGTGCCGACCGCCAATGGAGGCCATGAATAGTCACTGCTCCCCACGCGCAATCCTGGGCATGGGGAGCAGAGGATATGCTGACAGCTGCCGATGCTGAAAGTGGCCACGCATGACACTAATGTCATGCCCAGCTCCACTTACACGGTCAGTTGTTGGCATGCCAGTGTCGCAAAAGGATGCCAGGGGGAGTGCAGGGTAGATGTGAACAATTGTTTTTGTGTTTTTTTTACTATGTGCAGCGCAGTAGAGTGCTATATATCAGGATGGGGGGCTATATATCAGGATGGGGGCTATATACCAGAATGGAGGGGCTATATACCAGGTCAGGATGAGGGGGCTATATATCAGGATGGAGGCTATATACCAGGATGGGGAGGGCTATATATTAGGATGGGGACATGCTTGGGACATATACCAGGATGTGATGTGACTATATACCAGGATGGGGACATGATGATACTATATATACCAGGATGGGGCCATGATGGGGGACAATATTCCAGGATGGGGCAATGATGGGGCCATATATACCAGGATGAGGCCATATATACTAGGATGGGGCCTATATACCAGGATGGAGGGGGCTATATACCAGGATGATGGCTATATATCAGGATGAGAGGGCTTTATATAAGGATGTGGGCTATATACCAGGATGGGGACATGCTTGGGACATATACCAGGATGTGATGTGGCTATATACCAGGATGGGGACATGATGAGACCATATATACCAGGATGGGGCCATGATGCGGGACAATATTCCAGGATGGGGCAATGATGGGGCCATATACCAGGATGGAGGGGGCTATATACCAGGGGGCCCGGGCTCAAACTCTGCACCGGGGCCCGTCAGACTCTAATTACGGCACTACCTCTACATTTACTCATATGAACAGTCCCCATTGTAGAATAACAAACCAAGTTGGACGCCATCTTTTAGCTGACCTCGCACAATCCCGGCCCCGTCTCATCCCAAATAATCACATTTGCTGGAATTCTATCCAAGAAACAAGGACAATTGTGGCAAATTCAGGATTCTCTGCAATTATGTTCAGGAGAAGGAAAAACGCACGCGTTCCCCCCTGGACTACACGACCCAGAAGAAGCTGTAGACAGTGCACAAGGGGCGGACACAAACGGGAGAGGGGCCCTGTGCTGCAAACAACATGCCGCCACTTCCTGTTCAATAATTCATAACACTACACTTATTTATTTGCTGCTTTGGAGGTGGAGGGGGGCGCCCTTACCTGAGCATGGCAGTGCCCGCTCATCACTAGTTACCAGTACAGAGCACCCGAGCATGGCAGTGCCCGCTCATCACTAGTTACCAGTACTGAGCACCCGAGCATGGTAGTGCCCGCTCATCACTAGTTACCAGTACTGAGCACCCGAGCATGGTAGTGCCCGCTCATCACTAGTTACCAGTACAGAGCACCCGAGCATGGTAGTGCCCGCTCATCACTAGTTACAAGTACAGAGCACCCGAGCATGGTAGTGCCCGCTCATCACTAGTTACCAGTACTGAGCACCCGAGCATGGTAGTGCCCGCTCATCACTAGTTACCAGTACTGAGCACCCGAGCATGGCAGTGCCCGCTCATCACTAGTTACCAGTACTGAGCACCCGAGCATGGTAGTGCCCGCTCATCACTAGTTACCAGTACTGAGCACCCGAGCATGGTAGTGCCCGCTCATCACTAGTTACCAGTACTGAGTACCCGAGCATGGTAGTGCCCGCTCATCACTAGTTACCAGTACTGAGCACCCGAGCATGGTAGTGCCCGCTCATCACTAGTTACAAGTACAGAGCACCCGAGCATGGTATTGCCCGCTCATCACTAGTTACAAGTACAGAGCACCCGAGCATGGTAGTGCCCGCTCATCAGTAGTTACCAGTACTGAGCGCCGAGCATGGTAGTGCCCGCTCATCACTAGTTACGAGTACTGATCACCCGAGCATGGTAGTGCCCGCTCATCACTAGTTACCAGTACTGAGCACCCGAGCATGGTAGTGCCCGCTCATCACTAGTTACCAGTACTGAGCACCCGAGCATGGTAGTGCCCGCTCATCACTAGTTACCAGTACTGAGCACCTGAGCATGGTAGTGCCCGCTTATCACTAGTTACCAGTACTGAGCACCTGAGCATGGTAGTGCCCGCTCATCACTAGTTACCAGTACTGAGCACCCGAGCATGGTAGTGCCCGCTCATCACTAGTTACCAGTACTGAGCACCTGAGCATGGTAGTGCCCGCTCATCACTAGTTACCAGTACTGAGCACCCGAGCATGGTAGTGCTCGCTCATCACTAGTTACCAGTACTGAGCACCTGAGCATGGTAGTGCCCGCTCATCACTAGTTACCAGTACAGAGCACCCGAGCATGGTAGTGCCCGCTCATCACTAGTTACCAGTACTGAGCACCGGAGCATGGTAGTGCCCACTCATCACTAGTTACGAGTACTGAGCACCTGAGCATGGTAGTGCCCGCTCATCACTAGTTACCAGTACCGAGCACCCGAGCATGGTAGTGCCCACTCATCACTAGTTACGAGTACAGAGCACCCGAGCATGGTAGTGCCCGCTCATCACTAGTTACCAGTACGAGCACCTGAGCATGGTAGTGCCCACTCATCACTAGTTACGAGTACAGAGCACCCGAGCATGGTAGTGCCTGATCATCACTAGTTTCCAGTACCGAGCACGGTAGTGCCCGCTCATCACTAGTTACCAGTACTGAGCACCTGAGCATGGTAGTGCCCGCTCATCACTAGTTACCAGTACAGAGCACCCGAGCATGGTAGTGCCCGCTCATCACTAGTTACCAGTACTGATGCACCGAGCATGGTAGTGCCCACTCATCACTAGTTACGAGTACTGAGCACCTGAGCATGGTAGTGCCCGCTCATCACTAGTTACCAGTACTGAGCACCCGAGCATGGTAGTGCCCACTCATCACTAGTTACGAGTACAGAGCACCCGAGCATGGTAGTGCCCGCTCATCACTAGTTACCAGTACCGAGCACCTGAGCATGGTAGTGCCCGCTCATCACTAGTTACCAGTACCGAGCACCTAAGCATTGTATCCTTTGGGACGAGGATCAGGATTCTGTCCTTGAAGAAACACTGATGGACACTATGGCCACTGGGGAGCCCCCGACAGATGGAACCCTATGGAAACAAATGCAGCCATCTCTCTATTTTCCCATTGAAAGTTTTGGGGATGAAAAGTTGAGCTCATTAACGAGTGCTCTCCCCAGGAACCATGCCCCAACCAAAAATGTAGAAAGTGAATAAAGTCAATCGTTGGCTGTCGGAGCTGCGCGGCGCCCTCCCCACCATCGGCAGTAATGTATTTCCATACTTCTGTGTGACTCAGTCCCTGATTTTTTTCCTCTCTTTGCATTAACATAACACTTCATGTGTTTGTTGGATTCTCCCTCTGCCTGAAGGTGTTTCAGTCTATGCAATGTGTGATTGATGGATGGCGGAGCCCCCGCAGATGCCGCAGCCATGATGGAGATTAGCTCATGTGATGTCAGCGCATCCCGGCTCATTAGTAGCGGCCCCTCCGCCGAAGCCGCGCAGATCGGGGTATTGGTACAGGTTCTTTATATACTGCTCAGTAATGAATAAAACACATTGTTTAACACAAATCAGGGAAAAATGTAAAAAAAAAGCCAAGATTGAGAGGATGGAAATATATTCTCTACTGAGGAAAGGCAGCAATGCAAGAAAACTCGCCGAAACACAAAGGATAGCAATATACAGTAAGATTGTATTGCACTGGTACATTGTATCAAACTGTACTAGTTTCAATTATTACTTTGTATCATATATTATATTTAGTCATGAGCGGGGCACTACCATGCTCGGGTGCTCAGTACTGGTAACTAGTGATGAGCGGGGCACTACCATGCTCGGGTGCTCAGTACTGGTAACTAGTGATGAGCGGGCACTACCATGCTCGGGTGCTCAGTACTGGTAACTAGTGATGGGCGGGCACTACCATGCTCAGGTGCTCCAGTACTCGTAACTAGTGATGAGCGGGCACTACCATGCTCGGGTGCTCAGTACTGGTAACTAGTGATGAGCGGGCACTACCATGCTCAGGTGCTCAGTACTGGTAACTAGTGATGAGCGGGCACTACCATGCTCGGGTGCTCAGTCCTTGTAACTAGTGATGAGCGGGCACTATCATGCTCGGGTGCTCTGTACTCGTAACTAGTGATGAGCGGGCACTACCATGCTCGGGTGCTCATTACTGGTAACTAGTGATGAGCGGGCACTACCATGCTCAGGTGCTCAGTACTCGTAACTAGTGATGAGCGGGCACTACCATGCTCAGGTGCTCAGTACTGGTAACTAGTGATGAGCGGGCACTACCATGCTCAGGTGCTCGGTTCTCGTAACTAGTGATGAGTGGGCACTACCATGCTCGGGTGCTCAGTACTGGTAACTAGTGATGAGTGGGCACTACCATGCTCGGGTGCTCAGTACTGGTAACTAGTGATGAGGCGGGCACTACCATGCTCGGGTGCTCAGTTACTGGTAACTAGTGATGAGCTGGGCACTACCATGCTCAGGTGCTCGGTTCTCGTAACTAGTGATGAGTGGGCACTACCATGCTCGGGTGCTCAGTACTGGTAACTAGTGATGAGTGGGCACTACCATGCTCGGGTGCTCAGTACTGGTAACTAGTGATGAGCGGGCACTACCATGCTCGGGTGCTCAGTACTGGTAACTAGTGATGAGCGGGCACTACCATGCTCAGGTGCTCGGTTCTCGTAACTAGTGATGAGTGGGCACTACCATGCTCGGTGCTCAGTACTGGTAACTAGTGATGAGTGGGCACTACCATGCTCGGGTGCTCAGTACTGGTAACTAGTGATGAGCGGGCACTACAATGCTCGGGTGCTCAGTACTGGTAACTAGTGATGAGCAGGCACTAGCCATGCTCGGGTGCTCAGTACTGGTAACTAGTGATGAGCGGGCACTACCATGCTCGGGTGCTCAGTACTGGTAACTAGTGATGAGCGGGCACTACATGCTCGGGTGCTCAGTACTGGTAACTAGTGATGAGCGGGCACTACCATGCTCAGGTGCTCAGTACTGGTAACTAGTGATGAGCGGGTACTACCATGCTCGGGTGCTCAGTACTGGTAACTAGTGATGAGCGGGCACTACCATGCTCGGGTGCTCAGTACTGGTAACTAGTGATGAGCGGGCACTACCATGCTCGGGTGCTCAGTACTGGTAACTAGTGATGAGCGGGCACTACCATGCTCGGAGTGCTCAGTACTGGTAACTAGTGATGAGCGGGCACTGCCATGCTCGGGTGCTCAGTACTGGGTAACTAGTGATGAGCGGCACTACCATGCTCAGGTGCTCAGTACTGGTAACTAGTGATGAGCGGGCACTACCATGCTCGGGTGCTCATGTACTGGTAACTAGTGATGAGCAGGCACTACCATGCTCGTGGTGCTCAGTACTGGTAATTAGTGATGAGCAGGCACTACCATGCTCGGGGTGCTCAGTACTGGTAACTAGTGATGAGCGGGCACTACCATGCTCGGGTGCTCAGTACTGGTAACTAGTGATGAGCAGGCACTACCATGCTCGGGTTGCTCAGTACTGGTAATTAGTGATGAGCGGGCACTACCATGCTCGGGTGCTCAGTACTGGTAACTAGTGATGAGCAGGCACTACCATGCTCGGGTGCTCAGTACTGGTAATAGTGATGAGCGGGCACTACCATGCTCGGGTGCTCAGTACTGGTAATTAGTGATGAGCGGGCACTACCATGCTCGGTGCTCTGTACTGGTAACTAGTGATGAGCGGGGCACTACCATGCTCGGGTGCTCAGTACTGGTAACTAGTGATGGAGCGGGCACTACCATGCTCGGGTGCTCAGTACTGGTAATTAGTGATGAGCAGGCACTACCATGCTCGGGTGCTCAGTAACTGGTAACTAGTGATGAGCGGGCACTACCATGCTCGGGTGCTCAGTACTGGTAACTAGTGATGAGCGGGGCACTACCATGCTCAGGTGCTCAGTACTGGTAACTAGTGATGAGCGGGCACTACCATGCTCGGGTGCTCAGTACTGGTATTAGTGATGAGCAGGCACTACCATGCTCGGGTGCTCAGTACTGGTAACTAGTGATGAGCAGGCACTACCATGCTCGGGTGCTCAGTACTGGTAACTAGTGATGAGCGGGGCACTACCATGCTCGGGTGCTCAGTACTGGTAACTAGTGATGAGCGGTGCACTACCATGCTCGGGTGCTCAGTACTGGTAATTAGTGATGAGCGGGCACTACCATGCTCGGGTGCTCAGTACTGGTAACTAGTGATGAGCGGGCACTACCATGCTCAGGTGCTCAGTACTGGTAACTAGTGATGAGCAGGCACTACCATGCTCGGGTGCTCAGTACTGGTAACTAGTGATGAGCGGGCACTACCATGCTCGGGTGCTCAGTACTGGTAATTAGTGATGAGCGGGCACTACCATGCTCGGGTGCTCAGTACTGGTAACTAGTGATGAGCAGGCACTACCATGCTCGGGTGCTCAGTACTGGTAATTAGTGATGAGCGGGCACTACCATGCTCGGGTGCTCAGTACTGGTAATTAGTGATGAGCGGGCACTACCATGCTCGGGTGCTCAGTACTGGTAACTAGTGATGAGCGGGCACTACCATGCTCGTGTGCTCAGTACTGGTAATTAGTGATGAGCAGGCACTACCATGCTCGGGTGCTCAGTACTCGTAACTAGTGATGAGCGGGCACTACCATGCTCGTGTGCTCAGTACTGGTAATTAGTGATGAGCAGGCACTACCATGCTCGGGTGCTCAGTACTGGTAACTAGTGATGAGCGGGCACTACCATGCTCGGGTGCTCAGTACTGGTAATTAGTGATGAGCAGGCACTACCATGCTCGGGTGCTCAGTACTGGTAACTAGTGATGAGCAGGCACTACCATGCTCGGGTGCTCAGTACTGGTAACTAGTGATGAGCGGGCACTACCATGCTCGGGTGCTCAGTACTGGTAACTAGTGATGAGCGGGCACTACCATGCTCGGGTGCTCAGTACTGGTAATTAGTGATGAGCGGGCACTACCATGCTCGGGTGCTCAGTACTGGTAACTAGTGATGAGCGGGCACTACCATGCTCAGGTGCTCAGTACTGGTAACTAGTGATGAGCGGGCACTACCATGCTCGGGTGCTCAGTACTGGTAATTAGTGATGAGCGGGCACTACCATGCTCGGGTGCTCAGTACTGGTAACTAGTGATGAGCAGGCACTACCATGCTCGGGTGCTCAGTACTGGTAATTAGTGATGAGCGGGCACTACCATGCTCGGGTGCTCAGTACTGGTAATTAGTGATGAGCGGGCACTACCATGCTCGGGTGCTCAGTACTGGTAACTAGTGATGAGCGGGCACTACCATGCTCGTGTGCTCAGTACTGGTAATTAGTGATGAGCAGGCACTACCATGCTCGGGTGCTCAGTACTCGTAACTAGTGATGAGCGGGCACTACCATGCTCGTGTGCTCAGTACTGGTAATTAGTGATGAGCGGGTACTACCATGCTCGGGTGCTCAGTACTGGTAACTAGTGATGAGTGAGCACTACCATGCTCGGGTGCTCAGTACTGGTAACTAGTGATGAGCGAGCACTACCATGCTCGGGTGCTCAGTACTGGTAACTAGTGATGAGCGGGCACTACCATGCTCGTGTGCTCAGTACTGGTAATTAGTGATGAGCAGGCACTACCATGCTCGGGTGCTCAGTACTCGTAACTAGTGATGAGCGGGCACTACCATGCTCGTGTGCTCAGTACTGGTAATTAGTGATGAGCGGGTACTACCATGCTCGGGTGCTCAGTACTGGTAACTAGTGATGAGTGAGCACTACCATGCTCGGGTGCTCAGTACTGGTAACTAGTGATGAGCGAGCACTACCATGCTCGGGTGCTCAGTACTCGTAACTAGTGGTGAGCGGGCACTACCATGCTCGTGTGCTCAGTACTGGTAATTAGTGATGAGCAGGCACTACCATGCTCGGGTGCTCAGTGTTCGCAACGAGTAGTTGGATGCTTGTATGAATGTGACTTGACTACCCGAATGTGATGGAAGTCAATGGGAAACTCGAGCATTTTTATGGAAGACTTTGGTGTCGAGGCTTAAACTGACCACCACTGAGCAGTACACAGAAGTACAAGGTGTTCATTGCTCAGAGACAAGGTCAAGGGGAGGAGACTGAGCCCGACCACCACTGAGCAAGACACAGAAATGATGTATCAAGATTGGGCCAAAAATATTTGTAGACAGATTGATGAAAGTTTTTATGGGCAGATGAGATCCATTGTTGCATGATACTATTACATTGTTACTGCCCCTTTATTCCTGCGTTTCCCGTTACCGTGTGGCGTTCTGCGTCCGCGGCTCTGATGGTGACTGCGCTCCCCGGTTTCCTCCCGGGGGCGTCGCTCCTCAATAAGCCCCTGCACGCGGCTTTTCATACACTATTGACATTCTAATGTGACTCGATAGAAATGCTGTTTTGTAATGAGCCGTGTCTGGGCTGTATTTGGCGGCGTTATTTGTGCGCAGTCTCCGCATCCATAATCACACAGTAATGCCATTAACCGCGCACAAGACGTACGACCCCCGCCTGTATTCCTCATAATAGCGCTATGTGAAGCCCCGCTAGTATGTGTCGGTGCAGTACCTTCAGGGACTCCACGTGGATGGAACAGTCTGGTCACAGGTAGGGAACCTTCTTTTTAGGATTGTCGTGACGCCACTCTCAGTATTGCGGTCAGCGGGGACCGCCACTGCAGATTAAGGGATGCCTGGGGCTGATGGTGGGTGCAGTCAGTATATTAGCCCCCTGAGAGTGAGGCAAGCCCCAGGCCCCGGTGTATGTGTGTGGGACCACAGGTCGCAGAATGACTCAAACACAGTCCAAGAAGTCTTTCAATGTGTTTACTCACTGTTTGGAGGTCACGGTGAGATGCCCGGGCGACACTGTGATAACCAGGTGGAACCAGGAATTCCAGGAGGCCGTTCTGAGGGTAGCTGTCCACTCGCCTTCCTTGCACTCTTTCTGTTTTAGGAGGATCCTTTGCTTGAAGCGTGGTAGGACCCCTCCAGGGAAGCTGTTACCACCCTGCTCCCCTCTCTCTGGCTCGTCTGCCGGCAGCGTGGCCTTGGTGGGATGGCTTCTGGCCCTGTCCCCTTATGGGCCCGGAGATTGCTGCTTGGCTCAAGCGCTGTGTAGTCGTGGTGAGGGCATGAAGTACCCCCTCCACCTGTAGGTTAAGCAGCTCTGGATGATCTGCTGCCTGTACTGGGGACCTAGTTCCCCTTGTGTGCTCGGATACCGGGATCTCCGTACTCAGCCACCCTTCTCTCTCTGGATGGTTTTCAGGCCGACCCACGGTACTCCTTTCTCCCCCGCTTTCAGCTACTGCACTCCTCAGGACCTGTCTCACACTCTAGAGCTCCTCTGCCCTGCTTCCTCACACTTCAACTTCTTCCTCCAGACTCCCCTCTTCCTCTCTCTCTCTGCCCTGCTTCCTAGCAACCAGCCCCTGAACACACCCCCAGCTGGGAATTGAAAGTTAACCCCTTATGGCTACCCAAGGGTCCCCTCTGGTAATGTGGGAGGCCTGATCACTATATGTTTGTGTGTGCACCTCATCCTGGCCTTTGGAGATTACCTGGAAGCATTGCTCCCGCATGGGTGCAATACTCTGTGGTGCCTGACCAGGTCAGGGGCGCCACATTCCCCCTTAGTTATCATCAGCACGTCCTCGGGCTGCAAAGACAAGAGAAAGAAAAAAGGTAATTACAAACTTTTCCCACACAGGGGCAATTATTTACATTTAAACATACCAGGTACCATTCCACCACCAACCACCCACATGTCCGAACCCCACCCAAAAACCTCCAGGAGGTAGGTCGCCGGTCCTTTTGGTGACCAGGTCTGGGCCATCACATTCCCCAGACCTTTCCTCCAATCTTCCTCTCCTGAGGGGAGTGGTGTAAGGTAGGCCCCATAAACAGGCGTACCCGCTTCCGAGTGTTGGAGGGCAGGCCCCATAAACAGGCGTGCCCCCTTGTTGGTGCAGAGCCATGCCCCTCAACAGGCAGACTCTGTGGTTGATACCAAGGAGGTAACTTTTTACAATGCAAAAGTTTGTGGTTAAATCCAGTTCATAACCAGTGGTCTAACATTTTAAGGAGGTCTCACAATAGTCCTTGTGGGCACATTTCGCTTAAACGTTACCTAACTGTAAACAGGTTAAACATTACCTTTCATACCGTCACTTTGAACTAAACTGTACTTTCTCTATAGCGTAATGGGAGCTGACCAAAGTTGCTGCGGGTTGATCTACGCAGTACTATACTGTCATCTGTCTGAGGTTGTGTCCTCCCACCCGATGTATGTGTCTCAATGTGAATAATGGGTGTACTGGGTATTGATACCAGTGCGTGGTCTTCTGCTTCAGCTACATTTGGCTCTTCCAGGTTCTGAACAGGTTCTTCTGGGTCTCTTACTTCTCCAGATTGAGGGAATGTAATAACCGGAATAACTACTGCTCCATTGTATTGAGGCCAACTTGCTGGAAAATCTCCAAGTACAGTATGGATCATCTTTTCTTTTGGTTCTTGAACTGGCAAAGGGTTGGGAATTTCTTCAGGGATTCTTAGTTGTTCAGGACATTTCTTTAAGCGATCTCTAGAAACGACAGCTGTTGTTTTTCCTCCATCTTTGCTGATAAGGCATGTCTTTTCATTGCTAAGCGTCGATGGTAACACAGTATAGGGTTCTTCTTCCCAGTGATTGTCAAGTTTATGACGTCTTCTCGTTCTCTTGAGAACTATATCTCCTGGCATCAAAGGAACAGCAGGTGCTTTTCGATTGTAGGCCTTTTCTTGTTTCTCACGCTGCTGAGTCAGGCTTCGCTCCACACACTCTTGTACTTTCTTGTATTGGGCTTGGCGGTTGGAATCCCAATCAGCACCTTGTAGGTGGTCTTCAGGGGTCTCAACTCCCATTTCCAGATCTACTGGCAATCTCCCTGGTCTGGCCCTCATCAGGTATGCCGGTGTGCAGTTCGTGGAACTCACAGGGATGTTGTTATACATGTCCACTAGATCGGGCAGTTTTTCCGGCCACTGACTTCGTTCTTCTAGTGGGAGAGTCTTCAGAAGGTCGAGAATGATGTGGTTCATCTTCTCACACATGCCATTGGTCTGGGGATGGTAAGGCGTAGTACGGATCTTCTGGCAGCCGTATAGGTTACAAAACTCCTTAAACACCTCAGCTTCAAAGGCTGGTCCTTGGTCAGTGAGCACTTGATCTGGATAGCCATGTGGTCGACAGAAGTGTGTTTGGAAAGCTTTGGCTGCAGTTTGACCTGTCAAGTCCTTGACTGGTACTACCACCAGGAATCTGGAGTAGTGGTCAACCATAGTGAGAGCGTAGTTGTAGCCTTGTCTGCTGGGTGCCAACTTTACATGGTCCAGGGCCACGATCTCCAGAGGCCGTTTAGTTTGGATTGGCTGGAGTGGTGCTCTCTGGCTGTGCTGGTCTTTTCTTCTAAGATTGCAGGGCCCGCAGTTTCGACACCACTTCTCTAGGGCAGATCTCATGCCCACCCAGTAGAATCTTACTTTAAGTAGGGCCTCCAGTTTCTTCCAACCAAAGTGGCCTGCACCATTGTGATAGGCTTCTAGCACCATCCTCGTATCCTTCTGTGGTACAATCACTTGCCACACCTTCTCATGCGTCCTCGGGTCAATGATGCTCCTGTAAAGTTTGTCTTGATAGATGAATAATCGACCCCTCTCCTTCCATAGGTACTGTGCCTCAGGTGGGGCTCCTTTGTCAAGGCTGGCGCCAGGCTGGCTGATCAGTTTCTTTACCAAGCCTACCGCTGGATCATTTTCCTGGGTCTCCTTCCAGTTGTAGTGAGGTAGTGGGTTCAGGGTCACCTCTTGGCGGTTGGCACGCGACTGCCGACACTGTTTTGCTCCATGGCGATGGAACGCTGGCAGCTCAATCTCTTCAAGATCATCTTCATCTTCACCCTCGTCTGCTAGGTGAGGCATCCTGGACAGAGCATCTGCGTTGCCGTTCTTGCGGCCAGCTCGATACTTGACAGTAAAGTCATAATTCGCCAGTCGGGCTACCCAACGCTGCTCCATGGCACCCAATTTAGCAGTATCCAAGTGGGTCAGGGGGTTGTTGTCCGTGAAGACAGTGAATTTGGTGGCTGCCAGGTAGTGCTTGAACCGCTCTGTGATAGCCCATACCATGGCCAGGAACTCTAGCTTAAATGAGCTATAATTTTCTGGGTTTCTTTCAGTAGGCCTGAGCTTCCTGCTGGCGTAAGCAATCACACGCTCTTTGCCTCCCTGCACCTGTGAAAGCACTGCTCCCAGTCCCACATTACTGGCATCTGTGTACAGTACGAATGGCAGACCGTAGTTAGGGTAGGCTAGGATCTCTTCACCCGTCAAGGCCCCTTTCATTTGTCTGAAGGAGTGTTCTTCTGCTTCTCCCCAGTGAAATGGCGGGCCGGAGATCTTTCCTCTCTTCTTTGGGTGGCCTACCAGGAGCTCTTGCAAAGGCGCTGCCATTTTCGTGTAGCCCTTGATGAACCTTCTGTAGTAGCCTACCAAGCCAAGGAACTGACGTACCTCCCGGACGGTAGTAGGTGTGGGCCATTCCTGGATGACTGTGACCTTCTCTGGGTCCGGTGCTACTCCTTCTGCACTGACCACGTGACCTAGGTACTGGACCTTTGGCTTCAGTAAATGGCACTTGGATGGTTTCAGCTTCATTCCATATCGGGATAGTGCTTCAAAGACTTCAGCCAGGTGTTTCAGGTGGTCCTCGTAGGTCTTGGAGTACACGATGACATCATCCAGGTAGAGCAGGACGGTTTCAAAGTTGAGGTGCCCTAGGCAGCATTCCATAAGCCTCTGGAAGGTCCCGGGGGCATTGCAGAGTCCAAATGGCATGCTGTTGAACTCACAGAGGCCCATTGGGGTGGTGAAGGCCGTCTTCTCCCGATCTTCTTCTGCTACAGATACTTGCCAGTAGCCACTAGTAAGATCTAGGGTAGAAAAGTAGTTAGAGGCTTTCAAGGCAGCGAGGGATTCCTCTATCCTTGGCAAAGGGTAGGCATCCTTGTGTGTTATCTGATTTATCCGTCTGTAATCCACACACATCCTCATCGTGCCATCCTTCTTTCTTACCAGGACCAGGGGAGCCGCCCAGGGGCTACAACTGTCCCTTATGACGCCTGCCTCCTTCATGTCCTTCAGCATGTCCTTTGTGCGCTGGTAATGGGCTGGTGGAATAGGCCTATGTCTTTCCTTAATGGGAGGATGACTGCCTGTGGGTATGTGATGTTGCACCCCTTTGATCCTACCAAAGTCTAGTGGGTTCTTGCTAAAGACCTGCTCGTATTCCTGCACGACCCTGTAAACCCCATGTTTCTGGTAGTCGGGTGTAGAGTCAGTCCCCACGTGTAGTTTCTGGCACCAATCTTCTAACTGCTTTTGGGAGGTCTCACCCTCTTTTGAGTCAGCTTGTGTCAGGGGACCTACAGGTGTTATGGCGTCATCCGAGCATGTAAACAGTTTGGCTATGGTAGCGTACCTTGGTAGTCTGGCTTCCTCCTCCCCACAGTTCAACACTCGTACAGGCACTCGTCCCTTGTGTACATCAACTACCCCCCTGGCTGTCAGAATCGTGGGCCAGTGGTCTGAATGAGTGGGCTCTAGTACAGCCTGGTAATCCTGTCCTCTGAGACCTACCGCTGCTCTACACCACATCATCATTTCACTCCGTGGGGGTATCACAATGGGGTTAGCATCCATCACCCGTACACTACCAATCTCACCGCCAGTCTGTTTTACCTGTTGCTTCCTCAGAATGATTCGGATCCCCTTTTGCAAGGCTCTTTGCGACCTGCCCTCAGCACCTTCAACAATCTGGTGAAGCAACAACAACACTTCCCCTAGGCAATTTTCTATGACATTAGTGCCTAAAATCATTGGCGGGTTCCTTTCTCTAATATCAGTGTCCACAACAATCAGTCCTTGTCCCTTCATTTCCTGCCTTCCCACCTTTATGGTTACCTCTTTGACCCCGATCTGGTCTATAGGTTGTCCGTTGGCAGCATAGATGGTGAGGGAGGGGTCCGGTGGTCGGAGATCGTCGTCCGACCAAAACCTCCGATAAAGGACATACGGGATCGTGGTGACCTGAGAGCCGGTGTCCAATAACGCCGGGGTAGGGAACCCGTCCAGGACGATGGACAGGACAGGACGTCCACCCACGTACTGATCACAGCAGCGACTTGGGCCTGATCTTCTTAATCCTGAGGACTGGCCCCCGGCCCCAGGTTTGGCTCGTTTAAAGGACAGGCCCTTGCATAGTGTCCTGCCTCCTGGCAACGACGACAGATGGGTTGTCCAGATGAGTCATAGCGATCACTGCTCCTGCCTCGGGTTGGGGGACCTCTTCTCCTCCGCATCCAAGGGACGTCCTCTGGGTTGTCAGCTAGCAGGATCCGATGAGGGACTTTGGTCTCTGAGGGCAACTGCATTGCTTTCAGGATTTGTGCGACGTCCTTAGTGAGCTGCTGCACTTGGGAGGATAGCGTACTTATGGTCTCTGCTGGCGTGTTGAGTCCTTTTGCAGTTACCAGGGCCTGCGAGGAGGATTCCGCTCCTGCAGCCGTGGAACTGGCAGGCCATGCTGGTGCGACGGGGTCTGTGTCCACAGGAGGTTGGAGTGCTTTCACTGCCCTGTCTTTCAGAATGGCAAAGTCCACGTCAGGGTGTTCCAGGGACCACAGCTTCATCTGCTTCCCATCCTCAGGCGAGCGCAGGCCCCGCAAGAATTGTTCCTTCATCATCCGGTTTCCTTCCTGATCACTGACAGGGTCCACCAGCTTGAGAGCCCGTAGTGCAGCCTGCAGCCTGAGGGCATAGGCTCTTATACTATCTTGGGGCTTCTGACGGCAGTTATAGAAGTCCGTCCTCAGCTCTCCCTCTGTGCGGTGTTCAAAAGCAGCTGCTAGTTTGGCAAAGATGGTCTCAACAGAGCTCCGGTCATCATTGGTCCAGGACTCAGCTTCCAATTCTGCTGCCTCAGTCAATTGTCCCAGCACCACAGCGGCCCTCTGCTTACCAGTCATCGCGTGCATGTCTAGCAGGGTGTTGATCTTCTTCTTAAACCCGGTCAGCGTGTCTATTTTACCGGCGTATTGGGGCAGCCATTGCGCTCCTGGGACATACAGCAAGGAAACTGGCATTATGGGGGAGATTTCAGCCGGCGCGGCTGCGACCGCGGCACCGGCACCAGGCGCTGCTGCGTCCAGCGCGACGGGGGCTGGCATCGCTTGGGCTGCGTCGCCCTGACCAGGGGCATTACCTCCTGCAGCGTCCATTTTTCTTCAAAAATCTGCGCGCCACCTTTCCACTTCCTGGGTCAGAACGCTCTCCGAATTGTGGGGATTCTGGGGCGGCCACACCTCTTCGTGGGCGGTGCTCTTCTCCCTCGCGCGGGCTGCAGCGCGCGCTTTTGAAGGTGGCAATATGGCGGCGGTTCAATTTTTGCGGTCGGACCTCTGAGGCACACGGTCACCTGTCTGAACAGGTCTAGTCCTTATCCTGTTCGTGACGCCAGAAGTTGTGAAGCCCCGCTAGTATGTGTCGGTGCAGTACCTTCAGGGACTCCACGTGGATGGAACAGTCTGGTCACAGGTAGGGAACCTTCTTTTAGGATTGTCGTGACGCCACTCTCAGTATTGCGGTCAGCGGGGACCGCCACTGCAGATTAAGGGATGCCTGGGGCTGATGGTGGGTGCAGTCAGTATATTAGCCCCCTGAGAGTGAGGCAAGCCCCAGGCCCCGGTGTATGTGTGTGGGACCACAGGTCGCAGAATGACTCAAACACAGTCCAAGAAGTCTTTCAACGTGTTTACTCACTGTTTGGAGGTCACGGTGAGATGCCCGGGCGGCACTGTGATAACCAGGTTGAACCAGGAATTCCAGGAGGCCGTTCTGAGGGTAGCTGTCCACTCGCCTTCCTTGCACTCTTTCTGTTTTAGGAGGATCCTTTGCTTGAAGCGTAGTAGGACCCCTCCAGGGAAGCTGTTACCACCCTGCTCCCCTCTCTCTGGCTCGTCTGCCGGCAGCGTGGCCTTGGTGGGATGGCTTCTGGCCCTGTCCCCTTATGGGCCCGGAGATTGCTGCTTGGCTCAAGCGCTGTGTAGTCGTGGTGAGGGCATGAAGTATCCCCACCTGTAGGTTAAGCAGCTCTGGATGATCTGCTGCCTGTACTGGGGACCTAGTTCCCCTTGTGTGCTCGGATACCGGGATCTCCGTACTCAGCCACCCTTCTCTCTCTCTGGATGGTTTTCAGGCCGACCCACGGTACTCCTTTCTCCCCCGCTTTCAGCTACTGCACTCCTCAGGACCTGTCTCACACTCTAGAGCTCCTCTGCTCCCTTCCACACACTTCAACTTCTTCCTCCAGACTCCCTCTTCCTCTCTCTCTCTGCCCTGCTTCCTAGCAACTAGCCCCTGAACACACCCCCAGCTGGGAATTGAAAGTTAACTCCTTCTGGCTACTCAAGGGTCCCCTCTGGTGATGTGGGAGGCCTGGTCACTATATGTTTGTGTGTGCACCTCATCCTGGCCTTTGGAGATTACCTGGAAGCATTGCTCCCGCATGGGTGCAATACTCTGTGGTGCCTGACCAGGTCAGGGGCGCCACAGCTACCCTGATATATAATGCACGAGCCGCACTCACTCTCATCCCTCCATTGTCTCCCGACCGAAGGGCGAAACAATAGAATAATAATCGTCATTATCGCAACATCTGGAGAGGAACGCGGCTTTACAAACAACGAGATGGCGGTAATTGCCTCCAACTACACCACAGTACCTGGGACCCCATATAACGAATGCCTGAGCGGGGGAGGGGCGCGGATATAACCCCCCGATCAGGAGGTATGGATGAGGTATACGCAGGCATATATTCATTATATACAGTTATAGTGATTAATGCCCTGAAGGATGATTGCTGGAGGACGGAGCCCCCCGGATCATCCCCGAGACCCCTATAATATTGCTGCATTACACACGGGTCATTGGGACATCTTAATTCCCCAATTTCATCAATTACTAGCATTGCTCATCCTGAGTCTCCTGATGCATGGAAAAAGCGGTTACTTTAGCAATCAGGGTGGAAATGATGGAATTGTTCATCCTGGGCCTCCTGATACATGGTTACAATGGAAAAGCAGTTACTTTAGGAATCAGGGAGGATGGAATTGTTCATCCTGAGCCTCCTGATACATGGTTGGAATAGAAAAGCAGTTACTTTAGGAATCAGGGTGGAAAGGATGGAATTGCTCATCCTGAGCCTCTGATGCATGGTTACAATGGAAAAGCAGTTACTTTAGGAATCAGGGAGGATGGAATTGCTCATACTGAGCCTCCGGATGCATGAGAAAAGCGGTTACTTTAGCAATCAGAGAGCAAATTATGGAATTGTTCATCCTGAGCCCCCTGATGCATGGTTACAATGGAAAAGCAGTTACTTTAGGAATCAGGGTGGAAAGGATGGAATTGCTCATCCTGAACCTCCTGATGCATGGTTACAATGGAAAAGCAGTTACTTTAGGAATCAGGGAGGTTGGAATTGCTCATACTGTGCCCTCCTGATGCATGAAAAAAGCGGCTACTTTAACAATCAGGGAGGAAATTATGGAATTGTTCATCCTGGGCCACCTGATGCATGGTTCCAATAGAAAAGCGGTTACTTTAGAAATCAAGGTGGAAATTATGGAATTGTTCATCCTGAGCCCCCTGATGCATGGTTACAATGGAAAAGCAGTTACTTTAGGAATCAGGGAGGATGGAATTGTTCATCCTGAGCCTCCTGATACATGAAAAAAGCGGTTACTTTAGCAATCAGGGAGGCAATGATGGAATTGTTCATCCTGGGCCACCTGATGCATGGTTACAATGAAAAAGCAGTTACTTTAGGAATCAGGGTGGAAATGATGGAGTTGTTCATCCTGAGCCACCTGATGCATGATTAGAATAGCACAGAATACAAAAGCAGTTACTTTAGGAATCAGGGTTGAAATGATGGAATTGTTCATCCTGCGCCTCCTGATGCATGGTTACAATAGAAAAGCAGCTACTCTAGGAATCAGGGTAGAAATTATGGAATTGCTCATCCTGAGCCACCTGATGCATGGTTAGAATATCATAGAATGGAAAAGCAGTTACTTTTGGAAATGATGGAATTGTTCATCCTGGGCCTCCTGATGCATGGTTACAATAGAAAAGCAGTTACTTTAGGAATCAGGGTGTAAATGATGGAATTGCTCATCCTGGGCCCTCCTGATGCATGGTTAGAATAGGATCAGGGTGGAAATGATGGAATTGTTGATCCTGAGCCTCCTGGTGCATGGTTAGAATAGGATAGAATAGAAAAGCAGTTACTTTAGGAATCAGGGTGGAAATGATGGATTTGCTCATCCTAAGCCTCCTGATGCATGGTTAGAATATCATAGAATGGAAAAGCAGTTATTTTAAGAATCACGGTGGAAATGATGGAATTGTTCATCCTGGGCCTCCTGATGCATGGTTACAATAGAAAAGCAGCTACTCTAGGAATCAGGGTAGAAATTATGGAATTGCTCATCCTGAGCCACCTGATGCATGGTTAGAATATCATAGAATGGAAAAGCAGTTACTTTTGGAAATGATGGAATTGTTCATCCTGGGCCTCCTGATGCATGGTTACAATAGAAAAGCAGTTACTTTAGGAATCAGGGTGTAAATGATGGAATTGCTCATCCTGGGCCCTCCTGATGCATGGTTAGAATAGGATCAGGGTGGAAATGATGGAATTGTTGATCCTGAGCCTCCTGGTGCATGGTTAGAATAGGATAGAATAGAAAAGCAGTTACTTTAGGAATCAGGGTGGAAATGATGGATTTGCTCATCCTAAGCCTCCTGATGCATGGTTAGAATATCATAGAATAGAAAAGCAGTTACTTTAGGAATCAGGGTGGAAATGATGGATTTGCTCATCCTAAGCCTCCTGATGCATGGTTAGAATATCATAGAATGGAAAAGCAGTTACTTTAAGAATCAGGGTGGAAATGATGGAATTGTTCATCCTGGGCCTCCTGATGCATGGTTACAATAGAAAATCAGTTACTTTAGGAATCAAGGTGGAAATGATGGAATTGTTCATCCTGAGCCTCCTGATACATGGTTACAATAGCATAGAATAGAAAAGTAGTTACTTTAGGAATCAGGGGGAAAATGATGGAAGTGTTCATCTTGAGCCTCCTGATGCATGGTTAGAATAGGATAGAATGGAAGAGCAGTTACTTTAGGAATCAGGGTGGAAATGATGGAATTGCTCATCCTGAGCCTCCTGATGCATGGCTAGAATAGCATAGAATAGAAAAGCAGTTACTTTAGGAATCAGGGGGAAAATGATGGAAGTGTTCATCTTGAGCCTCCTGATGCATGGTTAGAATAGGATAGAATGGAAGAGCAGTTACTTTAGGAATCAGGGTGGAAATGATGGAATTGCTCATCCTGGCCACCTGATGCATGGCTAGAATAGCATAGAATAGAAAAGCAGTTACTTTAGGAATCAGGGTGGGAATGATGGAATAGTTCATCCTGACGCTCCTGATGCATGGTTACAATAGAAAAGCATTTACTTTGGGAATCAGAGTAGAAATGATGGAATTGTTCATCCTGAACCCCCTGATGCATGGTTAGAATAGCATAGACTAAAAAAGCAGTTACTTTAGGAATCAGGGGGAAAATTATGGAATTGTTCATCCTGAGCCTCCTCTTGCATCCACCCTCATTATTATGGGGCAGACATAGCAGCTGCACCTATATCCCTTGATCTGAAGGCGCCCACCTCCATCCGATAGACAACACCTGTATGAGGAACGATACATTGTAGCGGGGGCTTGTCACTGATTTTGCACTGGGGTCTTGGAGCTTCTTCTTCCCTTCTTTAAAAAATTGGTATTGTCGGATAGAACTTGTAAATACAAGCAATTTTGTAATTTATTTCTTTACAAAATTGTCAGCCGCTTTTGAAATATTAACACTTTTGTTTACAGCTCGTTGCCTTGGAGACCGACCACCTCTGCTGGACAGAGCATACGCAGAGCATGCGCAGAGCTTACAGGCTCTTTTCTGGAAAGTTTCTAGCCCCTATTTTGAAGCGCTGGGGCGCGGCGATACTTCCTAATCCCATCCAGTGTCGGCAGCGGTGGTCGGTTACCTAGGCAACGAACTGTAAACAAAACAAAAGAAGTGTCGATTTCTCAAGAATGGCTGCAAATTTTAACAAGCAGTAAATTGCAAAAGTGCTTCTTTTTTCATGCACATTATCCATCTGTGAAGACGGGATTAACCCTTTAAGACTTGTTCTTTTAAAAAAGCTGATTATGAGCAGAGATGGGGAAAACATAAATATTGATACATATTTGGTGCATAGAATGAGCAGATGACCGGCTGAGCTCTGCTACATCGGGGGCTTTGCTGTGATGCGGTCCCTCGTCTCGGGGATATTTAGTGGCCGCGTCCTTGCGCGGCGGATGCCGTGTATTTATGGGCCCATGTGGAGGATTTTAGCGGTATCTATTTTCGCATTATGGTCTATGGGGCATTTTATGTCGCCCCTTAATATTTCATATCTCAGTTGTTTTGTTTTTATGCATTTTTTTCTTTCTTCCGCACGGTATCAATTAAATGTCCTGTAAAATCAATATCCCTTGTCAGGAATAACGACAGAAGCACAATTCCCGGCTGGTGCCGCGCCGCTCATATACCTCCTCCTGGCACGGGTGCCCGGGGACACGCAGGCCATTATCTGCGGCTCCAATGTAGATGTGGGTCCGTCTGGGCAAAACCCTCCATGACATCACAAAATGCACAAACATACGTCAATTATTAGAGAAATAAATACAAATAATTTACTTTTACTTCTGCAATTAAGCAATTTCAACCCTGAAATACTCTGTGCTGCTGTGGGAATCAGTTCGGCCCCCTCACTGCCTTACATTCATCATGATAACGTGCAGCCCTGTTGTTGATACCCTTATCACATGAAAAGACAATGTACTGCTCCCAAAGAGAGATCAGCCTGCCCTCTCCTGAAATACTCTGTGCTGCTGTGGGAATCAGTTTGACCCCTCCCCCCACTCCTCTACATTCATCATGATCACATGCAGCCCTGTCATTGATACCATTATCACATGAGAAAACAAGGTACATCTCCCCCCCCCAAAAAAAAAATCAGCCAACCCTCTCCTGAAATACTTTGTGCTGCTGTGGGAATCAGTTTTGCCCCCCCCCCCACTTACTTACATTTATCATGATAACATGCATCCCTGTTGTTGATGCCCTTATCACAAGAAAAGATAAGCTACTGCTCCCACAAAAATTTCAGACAACCCTGAAATACTCTGTGTTGCTGGGAGAAGCTGTTCAACCCCCTACTCCCTTATATTCATCACGATCACATTCAGTCATGATGTTGATACCCTTATCACATGAGAATACAAGATATTTCTCCCCCTAAAACATCAGCCTACCCTCTTCTGAAATACTTTGTGCTGCTGTGAGAATAAGTTCGACCCCTCCAGTCTTCTACATTCATCATGATAGCATGCAACCCTGTTGTTTATACCATTATTACATGAAAAGACAAGACACTTCTCCCAAAAAATCAGCCTACCCTCTCCTGAAATACTTTGTGCTGCTGTGGGAGTCAGTTCGACCCACCCCAGTCCTCTACAATCATCATGATCACATGCAGCCCAGTAGTTGATACCATTATTACATGACAAGACAAGATACTGCACCCCAAAAAAGATCAGCCTATCTTTTCTCCTGAAATACTCTGTGCTGCTTTGGAAATCAGTTTGACCCTCCCTCTCCCTTATATTTATCATGATCACATGCAGCCCTGTCGTTGATACCATTATTACAGGAGAAGACAAGATACTACTCCCCCCCAAAAAATCAGCCTACTCTCTCCTGAAATACTCTGTACTGCTGTGGCAATCATTTCGACCCCCACTGCCTTACATTCATCATGATCACATGCAGCCCTGTCATTGATACCGTTATCACATAAGAAGATAAGATACTGCTCCCCAAAAAAAGAACCTACCCTCCCCTGAAATACTGCTGTGGACCTTTCACTAATATCACCACATGTCGGCCAAGACACTACTGAAAAGATCAAAATTCCCTTCTCCTGAAATACTCTGTGCTGTGGGAATCAGTTCTGCACCACACTCCCTTACGTTCATGATGATCACATGCAGGCCTGTTGTTGATACCCTTATCACATGAGAAGACAAGATACTGCTCCCCAAAAAAGATCAGCCTATCCCCTCTCCTGAAATACTCTGTGCTGCTTTGGAAATCAGTTTGACCCTCACTCCCTTACATTTATCATGATCACATGCAGCCCTGTCGTTGATACGATTATCACATGACAAGACTTCTCCCCCCCAAAAAATCAGCCTACCTTCTCCTGAAATACTTTGTGCTGCTGTGACAATAAGTTCGACCCCTCCAGTCCTCTACATTCATCATGATCACATGCAGCCCTGTCGTTGATACCATTATTACTTGAGAAAACAAGATACTGCTCCCCAAAAAGATCAGCCTATCCTCTCCTGAAATACTCTGTGCTGCTTTGGAAATCAGTTTCACCCTCCCCACTAACTTATATTTATCATGATCACATGCAGCCCTGTTGTTGATACCATTATCACAGGAGAAGAGAAGATATTACTTCCCCCCCCCCAAAAAAAAACCTGCCAAACCTCTCTTGAAATACTCTGTGCTGCTGTGAGAATAAGTTCAATCCCCCACACCTCTACATTCATCATGATCACATGCAGCCCTGTCGTTGATACCATTATTACTTGAGAAGACAAGATACTGCTCCCCAAAAAGATCAGCCTACCCCACTCCTGAAATACTCTGTGCTGCTGTCGATTTTTATACTCTGTGTTGCTGAGCATCTTGTTCCTTACTCTACAATTTATTTTGTTTATTTTGTTCTGTGGAGCAAACAGAAGATGAGTAATGGAAAGAAAAAGTGACTAAACAGTGAAAAATAATAAAAAAAAAGAATTAAAAAATAAAAACAATTTCTGCATTCAGGATAAAAAGTTCTAAGATTAATGACTTGAAATATTAAAGTTTGGTCCTAATGGATTTTATTAGAATATATTTTTGCAGATCATTTATATTAGATTTTTGGGGGATAGAAGCGGCGCACGGCGTCTTCCAGACGGTAAGACAAGTAGCAGCGCCTGGCACTAATAGAGTATGCTGATTCACGTCTGGATTAGTAAGCGCAGGCAGAGAGTGCCGCTCCCTGCGCCTTCCCATAATGGAACAGATGCTCATCATATTCACAGTGGGACCTCAGCAAAGTAAGAAAAACTGCTCTGTTAACATGTGTTTCGGCTTGTTATGGTGCAGCACGCGGCCCTGTGCTGTCTGCTCGTTCCCTGTTGGAGAAAATGGAATTTTTTTTTTTAATTGTGTCTGTGCTTCTTAAGAGTAAATTAAATAAACTGTGTAGAATGTGGAGGAGAAAGGATTCGCTTAAAGGGCACCTGGCATTATGTTTCCACTAAATAAATACAAAATTCTGCAATGGTTCATTTTATAATTTAATATACAGTGATACATAATAAGATTCTGTCTGCAGTCACCACTAGAGGGAGCTCCCTGTATATAGAGATACATGATAAGATCCTGTCTGCAGCCACCACTAGGGGGAGCTCCCTGTATACAGAGATACATGATAAGATCCTGTCTGCAGTCACCACTAGGGGGAGCTCCCTGTATACAGTGATACATGATAAGATCCTGTCTGCAGTCACCACTAGGGGGAGCTCCCTGTATAGAGAGACACATGATAAGATCCTGTCTGCAGCCACCACTAGGGAGAGCTCCCTGTATACAGAGATACATGATAAGATCCTGTCTGCAGTCACCACTAGGGGGAGCTCCCTGTATAGAGAGATACATGATAAGATCCTGTCTGCAGTCACCACTAGGGGGAGCTCCCTGTATACAGAGATACATGATAAGATCCTGTCTGCAGCCACCACTAGGGAGAGCTCCCTGTATACAGAGATACATGATAAGATCCTGTCTGCAGTCACCACTAGGGGGAGCTCCCTGTATACAGAGATACATGATAAGATCCTGTCTGCAGCCACCACTAGGGTGAACTCCCTGCATACAGAGATACATGATAAGATCCTGTCTGCAGTCACCGCTAGGGGGAGCTCCCTGTATACAGAGATACATGATAAGATCCTGTCTGCAGTCACCACTAGGGGGAGCTCCCTGTATACAGAGATACATGATAAGATCCTGTCTGCAGCCACCACTAGGGGGAGCTCCCTGTATACAGAGATACATGATAAGATCCTGTCTGCAGCCACCACTAGGGGGAGCTCCCTATATACAGCGATACATGATAAGATCCTGTCTGCAGTCACCACTAGGGGGAGCTCCCTGTATACAGAGATACATGATAAGATCCTGTCTGCAGCCACCACTAGGGGGAGCTCCCTGTATACAGAGATACATGATAAGATCCTGTCTGCAGTCACCACTAGGGGGAGCTCCCTGTATACAGAGATACATGATAAGATCCTGTCTGTAGCCACCACTAGGGGGAGCTCCCTGTATACAGAGATACATGATAAGATTCTGTCTGCAGTCACCACTAGGGGGAGCTCCCTGTATACAGAGATACATGATAAGATCCTGTCTGCAGCCACCACTAGGGGGAGCTCCCTGTATACAGAGATACATGATAAGATTCTGTCTGCAGCCACCACTAGGGGGAGCTCCCTGTATACAGAGATACATGATAAGATCCTGTCTGCAGCAACCACTAGGGGGAGCTCCCTGTATACAGAGATACATGATAAGATCCTGTCTGCAGTCACCACTAGGGGGAGCTCCCTGTATACAGAGATACATGATAAGATCCTGTCTGCAGCCACCACTAGGGGGAGCTCCCTGTATACAGATATACATGATAAGATTCTGTCTGCAGCCACCACTAGGGGGAGCTCCCTGTATACAGAGATACATGATAAGATCCTGTCTGCAGTCACCACTAGGGGGAGCTCCCTGTATACAGAGATACATGATAAGATCCTGTCTGCAGCCACCACTAGGGGGAGCTCCCTGTATACAGCGATACATGATAAGATCCTGTCTGCAGTCACCACTAGGGGGAGCTCCCTGTATACAGAGATACATGATAAGAGTCTGTCTGCAGTCACCACTAGGGGGAGCTCCCTGTATACAGAGATACATGATAAGATCCTGTCTGCAGTCACCGCTAGGGGGAGCTCCCTGTATACAGAGATACATGATAAGATCCTGTCTGCAGTCACCACTAGGGGGAGCTCCCTGTATACAGAGATACATGATAAGAGTCTGTCTGCAGCCACCACTAGGGGGAGCTCCCTGTATACAGAGATACATGATAAGATCCTGTCTGCAGTCACCGCTAGGGGGAGCTCCCTGTATACAGAGATACATGATAAGATCCTGTCTGCAGTCACCACTAGGGGGAGCTCCCTGTATACAGAGATACATAAGATCCTGTCTGCAGCCACCACTAGGGGGAGCTCCCTGTATACAGAGATACATGATAAGATCCTGTCTGCAGCCACCACTAGGGGGAGCTCCCTATATACAGCGATACATGATAAGATCCTGTCTGCAGTCACCACTAGGGGGAGCTCCCTGTATACAGAGATACATGATAAGATCCTGTCTGCAGCCACTACTAGGGAGAGCTCCCTGTATACAGAGATACATGATAAGATCCTGTCTGCAGTCACCACTAGGGGGAGCTCCCTGTATAGAGAGATACATGATAAGATCCTGTCTGCAGTCACCACTAGGGGGAGCTCCCTGTATACAGAGATACATGATAAGATCCTGTCTGCAGCCACCACTAGGGGGAGCTCCCTGTATACAGAGATACATGATAAGATCCTGTCTGCAGTCACCACTAGGGGGAGCTCCCTGTATACAGAGATACATGATAAGATCCTGTCTGTAGCCACCACTAGGGGGAGCTCCCTGTATACAGAGATACATGATAAGATTCTGTCTGCAGTCACCACTAGGGGGAGCTCCCTGTATACAGAGATACATGATAAGATCCTGTCTGCAGCCACCACTAGGGGGAGCTCCCTGTATACAGAGATACATGATAAGATTCTGTCTGCAGCCACCACTAGGGGGAGCTCCCTGTATACAGAGATACATGATAAGATCCTGTCTGCAGCAACCACTAGGGGGAGCTCCCTGTATACAGAGATACATGATAAGATCCTGTCTGCAGTCACCACTAGGGGGAGCTCCCTGTATACAGAGATACATGATAAGATCCTGTCTGCAGCCACCACTAGGGGGAGCTCCCTGTATACAGCGATACATGATAAGATCCTGTCTGCAGTCACCACTAGGGGGAGCTCCCTGTATACAGAGATACATGATAAGAGTCTGTCTGCAGTCACCACTAGGGGGAGCTCCCTGTATAGAGAGATGCATGATAAGATCCTGTCTGCAGCCACCACTAGGGAGAGCTCCCTGTATACAGAGATACATGATAAGATCCTGTCTGCAGTCACCACTAGGGGGAGCTCCCTGTATAGAGAGATACATGATAAGATCCTGTCTGCAGCCACCACTAGGGAGAGCTCCCTGTATACAGAGATACATGATAAGATCCTGTCTGCAGTCACCACTAGGGGGAGCTCCCTGTATACAGAGATACATGATAAGATCCTGTCTGCAGCCACCACTAGGGAGAGCTCCCTGTATACAGAGATACATGATAAGATCCTGTCTGCAGTCACCACTAGGGGGAGCTCCCTGTATAGAGAGATACATGATAAGATCCTGTCTGCAGTCACCACTAGGGGGAGCTCCCTGTATACAGAGATACATGATAAGATCCTGTCTGCAGCCACCACTAGGGGGAGCTCCCTGTATACAGAGATACATGATAAGATCCTGTCTGCAGTCACCACTAGGGGGAGCTCCCTGTATACAGAGATACATGATAAGATCCTGTCTGCAGCCACCACTAGGGGGAGCTCCCTGTATACAGAGATACATGATAAGATCCTGTCTGCAGTCACCACTAGGGGGAGCTCCCTGTATACAGAGATACATGATAAGATTCTGTCTGCAGCCACCACTAGGGGGAGCTCCCTGTATACAGAGATACATGATAAGATCCTGTCTGCAGTCACCACTAGGGGGAGCTCCCTGTATACAGAGATACATGATAAGATCCTGTCTGCAGCCACCACTAGGGGGAGCTCCCTGTATACAGAGATACATGATAAGATCCTGTCTGCAGTCACCACTAGGGGGAGCTCCCTGTATACAGAGATACATGATAAGATTCTGTCTGCAGCCACCACTAGGGGGAGCTCCCTGTATATAGAGATACATGATAAGATCCTGTCTACAGTCACCACTAGGGGGAGCTCCCTGTATATAGAGATACATGATAAGATCCTGTCTGCAGCCACCACTAGGGGGAGCTCCCTGTATACAGAGATACATGATAAGATCCTGTCTGCAGCCACCACTAGGGGGAGCTCCCTGTATGCAGAGATACATGATAAGATCCTGTCTGCAGTCACCACTAGGGGGAGCTCCCTGTATACAGAGATACATGATAAGATCCTGTCTGCAGCCACCACTAGGGGGAGCTCCCTGTATATAGAGATACATGATAAGATCCTGTCTGCAGCCACCACTAGGGGGAGCTCCCTGTATACAGAGATACATGATAACATCCTGTCTGCAGCCTCCACTAGGGGGAGCTCCCTGTATACAGAGATACATGATAAGATCCTGTCTGCAGTCACCACTAGGGGGAGCTCCCTGTATACAGAGACACATGATAAGATCCTGTCTGCAGCCACCACTAGGGGGAGCTCCCTGTATACAGAGATACATGATAAGATCCTGTCTGCAGCCACCACTAGGGGGAGCTCCCTGTATACAGAGATACATGATAAGATCCTGTCTGCAGCCACCACTAGGGGGAGCTCCCTGTATACAGAGACACATGATAAAATCCTGTCTCTAGCCTCCACTAGGGGGAGCTCCCTGTATACAGAGATACATGATAAGATCCTGTCTGCAGCCACCACTAGGGGGAGCTCCCTGTATACAGAGATACATGATAAGATCCTGTCTGCAGTCACCACTAGAGGGAGCTCCCTGTATACAGAGATACATTATAAGATCCTGTCTGCAGCCACCACTAGGGGGAGCTCCCTGTATACAGAGATACATGATGAGATCCTGTCTGCAGCCACCACTAGGGGGAGCTCCCTGTATACAGAGATACTGAGCTTATGTCCATCTACCATTACCAGTTTTCAACTGATAAAACTATATGAAGTAGAATCACACAACAGTATAAACAATGTAAAAACATCATCCAGAACTCATTACACCTTGGCTTAAAATAAAATAAAAGCGTCTCAGAAAAGATGTAGGAAGATGCTGGCGGCGCTCAGATTAACGTCTGATATTATTCCCGATATTTCATCTCCCGCTGCTTTGATCTACATCTAAACACTGGCAACAAGTTTTAAAGGTTTTGTTTTTTTGTTGTTTTTTACTTCTTGTAAAGCAAATGCATATAGTAAAATTCTACAGCCGATGAGAGATGAATAAAGTCCCCGGTCTGCGGCAGGTCGGGGGCAGGTATGGCTCCTTCTTCACCTGGCTGCCTTGTGTTGTGCAGCGGAAGCTTTCATGCTCCAAACTACAAAAGACGCCCGTTACACATCCAGAGGCGTCTGATCTCCTTATCTACAAGATCTAGTCTTGTGCTATATGCATTACAGGTTGTGAAAAGTTATTTTTTTCCTTTTTTCCCTTTGTTTTATATTATTTTGAAGATGCCTTTATGCTGATGTGAAGAATAAACCAAAAAAATAAAATCGACATGTGGTCCACCTGATTTTTGATAACCAGCACAGGTAACGCAGGCAGCTGGGGGCTGGAATTATCAGGCTGGGAGGGCCCATGGTTATTTGGCCCCTTCCCAGAGTAAATATTGCAGCCCGCAGCCGCCCCATTCATTATATGCTCCAATTCTGGCACTTTACCTGGCTCTTCTCAATTGCCCTTGTGCAGTAGCAATGGGGGTAATAATTTGGGGGTTGATGAAAGCTGTGAATAGACAACTGTCATCAAGGCTAGGGGTTAGTAATGGAGAGGAGTCTATCAGATACCAATTTATTAATTAAAAAGAAATCCTCAAAGTTCCAATGTAATCCATTGGTGTAATGTCCCACGACGACCATCAAATCCTATGGAACTTTGTTCTGGGAATGTTCTGAGATTGAGGTTCTATATGCTCATCAGTGGCTGACCCGGAATTTTTCACGTTAGTCACCTATGGAGCTTCATTCTAAGAACAAAGCTCCATAGGAATCGATGGACATCATGGGACATTACACCATTGTATTACGTTGGAACTTAGAGGATTTCTTGCCAACTAATAAATTGATGAGCGAGGGGGTGTGGGGGAGTCTTTAGTCTAATAAAAACACACACACAGGAAAAAAAAAGTTTAACTCTACCCGGGTTAGTAATGGGGGTGTCTGATAGGGACCTCTCCATTACTAACTACTGGGCTTGATGCCAGCTGTCAATTCACAGCTGGCATTAACCCCAAAAGTATTACCCTGATTGCCACTGCATCCATTGCAGATCCTTAGGTATGCCATTTTTCCCATGAAGAATATCGGGTGTTACTGGAACTGGAAACTGCAGACCAGTAGTGAGTTTCTGTGAATGATCCTATGCGTATATCGGCCTCCAATATTACATGATTATTCCTCTTCTTCTTTCTTCTGGCCTCTTGTGCTGCTGCTCATCGCTAGGCTCCATGCTGTCATTTTAATGCGACGCATTAAAATAATAATAATAATAATAATAATATTTATTCATTTATATAGGGCTGTTAATTCCACAGCGCTTTACATACATTGCAACACTGTCTCCATTGGGGCTCACAATCTAGGTTCCCTATCAGTATGATTTTGGATTGACAGCATATTTATGGGTCACACCATAGTTATGAGATTGGTGGGGGTCCGGCACCCACAACCCCCACTAATCAGCGGTGACCAAATGGAAACACTTTGAACAGAACAGCAAAGCACAACTCCATTCAATGTACAGCAGACAACTTCTATAAACTTTACTCATTATTTTATATTATTACGAGCATAATATCTTTTTGTTATCTTGATTTTTTTTCCCATTTTTTCCAATTTTTAGATCATTATTTTAATGACATTTTACAACTATTTATGAATGTTATTCTATTTATTTTAATTCATAACATATTTATTATATATTTGTTATTCAATGTATGTGTTTATTACTTGTTTATTTTTTGTTTATTTTCTAGTATGTTGAAAATACAGTAGTTTATATCTTCATGTTATGTTGACTTTTATTCATTTTTTTTAGTAATTTCAGATAATTTTAATGGTATTTTACAACTATTTATTATGATTATTATTCTAATTAATTTTTGTTTATTTTATAGTATGTACAGTAGTTTATATCTTTATGTTATCCTAATTTCTTTTTCACTTTTTTACCAATTTTAGATAATTATTTGAATGGTATTTTACAACTATTTATGATTATTATTTAATTGATGTGTTATCATTTGTTTATTTTTTGTTTATTTTATAGTATGTTGAAAATACAGTCGTTTATACTTTATGTTATCTTGATTTTTTTTTTTTTTTTTTTTTTACCAATTTTAGATAATTATTTTAATGGTATTTTACAACTTATTATTATTATAACTATTATTCAATTTATGTGTTTATTATTTTTGTTACTTTTTTTATTTTATAGTATGTTGAAAATACAGTGGTTTATATCGTTTTACGTTATCTTGATTTTTTTTTCATTTTTAACCAATTTTTAGATAATAATTTTAATGGTATTTTACAACTTATCATTATTATTATTATTATTATTATTATTATTATTCATTTTATGTGTTTATTATTTGTTTATTTTTTATGCTATAGTATCTTGAAAATACAGCAGTTTATATCATTTTACGTTATCTTGATTTTTTTTTTTTCATTTTTAACCAATTTTTAGATAATCATTTTAATGGTATTTTACGACTTTTTATTATGATTATTATTCAATGTATGTGTTTATTTACTTTTTGTTTGTTTTATATTATGTTGAAAATACAGTAGTTTATATCTTTGTTACCTTTTTTTTTTTTTTTTTTCATTTTTTACCAATTTTAGATACTTATTTTAATGGTATTTTACAACTATTTTTTGTTATTATTCAATTTATTTGTTATTATTTGTTTATTTTTTGCTTATTGTATGTTATGTTGAATAAAGTATAACTTTTTGATTGTTGTTGGAGTTTTTGTGTTTTGATGGATGAGATTCCGTATCAATGATGCGGAAATATGGAAGGCGGACGGTGAATGTGATACAAATGAGTAAACGGCGCTAAACCATCTGTTTCTTGGCCGGCAGATGTGTCGGCTTAGGCAGAAATAATTACCGCGCCAGATGAGAGATGAGACGACCACTTCTTGAATGTATATTGGCTGATTGTTTTTTTTTTTCGATACGTGCGTCGGCGATATGTTCTGTGCGATAGATAATTGAGAGTCATAAAATAACTCGCACCTTATGACTGTTTGGGGTATTTGCTCATTAAAGCTTTTATGACCCTATTATTATGCTTTGCTACGAAAGGACACGGGGGAGAACGTGTGTGAAGGTTGCCGCTCGCTGGCGCATAAGAACATATTGTATCGAGCGGAGACTGGGCCGAATTTTTAACCAAAAATTAGTTTGGCCAGAGAAAAAGCTTACAAAAGGGCTTTTGTATAGGGGCTGATTAACTTTTTGGCATCTGACAAAACGTACCTTAAAGGGGTTGTCTAAATTTGGGAAAATACACGTTAATGGAGCTGACATGCAATACCTCATATCACCTGTGGATAGAGGTGGCGCTGTTTTTTTTGGGAGGGGGAAGAAAATAACCATGTTTGTGTAATGCTGACAATTCCTTTGAATGAGCATCTGGCATGGCGCCAACTGTGTTCATGTGGCTGTATCTGGTACTGCAGGGACGAAATGCCACGCTAGGGACAGGGAAGTACCAAGCAAATGGCAAAATGGAAGGGAAACACTGTGTCTAGGGAAGGAGGAAATGGTGACCCCCTGAACAAACCTACCGCTGGGCCCTGGCTTCCTCCACCACCCTAGATTGATTCCGCACCTATGCGCTGAACAGGCCACCTGACCCTGGCTTCCTTCACCACCCTAGATAAGGTCCTTACCTATGTGCCGAGTAGGGTACCTGGCCCTTGGCTTTCCTCACGACCCTAGATAGATTCTGCACCTATGTGCCGAGCCGGATACCTGACCCTGACTTCCCTCACCACCCTAGATAGCTTCCACACCTATGCGCCAAGCTGGATACCTGACCCTGACTTCCCTCACCACCCTAGATAGCTTCCACACCTATGCGCCAAGCAGGATACCTGACCCTGACTTCCCTCACCACCCTAGAGAGGTTCCACACTTATGCGCCGAGAAGGATACCTGGCCCCTGGCTTTCCTCACCACCCTAGAGAGGTTCCACACCTATGCACCGAGCAGGATACCTGACCTTGACTTCCCTCACCTCCCTGGATAGGTTTCGGACCTATGCACCGAGCAGGATACCTGACCCTGGCTTCCCTCACCACCCTAGATAGGTTCAGGACCTATGCACCGAGCAGGATACCTGACCCTGGCTTCCCTCACCACCCTAGATAGGTTCTGCACCTATGTGCCGAGTAGGGTACCTGGCCCTTGGCTTTCCTCACGACCCTAGATAGATTCTGCACCTATGTGCCGAGCCGGATACCTGACCCTGACTTCCCACACCACCCTAGATAGCTTCCACACCTATGCGCCAAGCAGGATACCTGACCCTGACTTCCCTCACCACCCTAGAGAGGTTCCACACTTATGCGCCGAGAAGGATACCTGGCCCCTGGCTTTCCTCACCACCCTAGAGAGGTTCCACACCTATGCACCGAGCAGGATACCTGACCTTGACTTCCCTCACCTCCCTGGATAGGTTTCGGACCTATGCACCGAGCAGGATACCTGACCCTGGCTTCCCTCACCACCCTAGATAGGTTCAGGACCTATGCACCGAGCAGGATACCTGACCCTGGCTTCCCTCACCACCCTAGATAGGTTCTGCACCTATACACCGAGCAGGACACCTGACCTTGACTTCGCTCACCTCCCTAGATAGGTTCCATACCTATGCACCGAGCAGGATACCTGACCCTGACTTCCCTCACCCCCCTGGATAGGTTCAGGACCTATGCACCGAGCAGGATACCTGACCCTGGCTTCCCTCACCACCCTAGATAGGTTCAGGACCTATGCACCGAGCAGGACACCTGACCTTGACTTCCCTCACCTCCCTAGATAGGTTCCATACCTATGCACCGAGCAGGATACCTGACCCTGACTTCCCTCACCACCCTGGATAGGTTCCGCACCTATGCACCGAGCTGAACACCTGACCCTGGCTGACCCTGAACTGAGCCCAAGGGAAGGAACAGATGGGATGAGCACTAAGTCAACCCCATTATGCTCTAAAGAAGACACAGAGAGCATAAACAGGGGGAAGGGAAAGAATAACTTATCTCCAGATGACTCAGGAAGAGGAAATGCAATAACAACAAAGTTTCTCCAGATGAATACAAGCCGCCTGCTTGCACGGAAGACTTGTTAAGGGTATTAGACTGATCACCAGCACAGAGTAAGGGGGAATAAGAGTATATAAAGACACAAAGGGAAGGGTTAAAGATTAATATGAGTAAAGATGAGGAAATCCACAGGGTCCTAAAGAGAAAGGAAAACCCTAAGCAAGGAAAAAGGGAAAGACAGGGAGCAGATTGTGTAGCCAAATGCTGCGACCTTCTACAGCCGGATACCACAGGACTGACTGCCAAGCGTGACACCAAATATCTTCTAATCATTTAGTTTGTACACTTTACATTGTCAGCAGGCTGCCAATCAGTGATGGGGCGAATTATTTACCATAAGGTAGTATACCCAGACTGAAGACTTACAAAAGACACAGATTAACTGGACTACGCTGCAATGTCACTAACGACGCCGGATGTGCGTCACAAACCCCGACGATATATCGTTAGCGATGTTGCAGCGTGTAAAGCACCCTTTAGAGTTAGGATTAGGCTAGGGTTAAGTTTAGGATTAAAATTAATTAGGGCTAGGCTTAGATTTAGACTTAGGGTTGGGCTAGGGTGAGATATTGCTAAAGTTAGGGTTAGACTTAGGGGTATTTTGCACACTACGACATCGCAAGCCGATGCTGCGATGTCGAGCGCGATAGCCCCCGCCCCCGTCACAGCTGCGATATATCTTGTGATAGCTGCCGTAGTGAACATTATCGCTACGCCAGCTTCACATGCACTCACCTGCCCTGCAACGTCGCTCTGGCTGGTGACCCGCCTCCTTCCTAAGGGGGCGGGTCGTGCGGCATCAGCGACGTCACACGTCAGGCGGCCAATAGAAGCGGAGGGGCGGAGATGAGCGGGACGTAAACATCCCGCCCACCTCTGTCCTTCCGCATAGCCGGCGTGAGCCGCAGGTAGGAGATGTTCCTCGCTCCTGCGGCTTCATACACAGCGATGTGCGCTGCAGGAACGAGGAACCACATCGTAACATCGGTCATCCCGAAATTATGGAAATGACCGACGCTACACCGATGATACGATTACGACGATTTTGTGCTCGTTAATCGTATCAAAAATGCTTTATACACTACGATGTCGACAGCGATGCCGGATGTGCGTCACTTTCGATTTGACCCCACCGACATCGCAGCTGTGATGTTGTTGTGTGCAAAGGGCCCCTTAGGGTTAAGATTAGGAATGCAGCAGGGACTAAAACTCAATAAAAAATCAATAATAATAATAAAGTGCTTGTGCATAAATTGTGCAAACAACAACAAAGTGCCACATGGCAGCGCATAGGCTTGATCTCACCCAAGCTTCATCCATGGGCTGGACTGCACACCGGTCCCAAGATGAGCGGTCACAGGCCGGAAGGACAGGTGGACAGGTATACTACAAACCCTGTCGTGCCCCGTGAATGAACTTCCGCCCTGACAAGGGCAGCACCCAAATAGAATGTCTATCCCGCAACCAAAAACAAAACAAATAGCTCCTCCCGACGCGTTTCCCTCTCAGTAAAGAGAGTTCCTCAGGGGAGACGGAGGAAAAAATTGGGAGAGATCGACCTGCAGTGACAGGGATCAGCACAGGCCAAAAAGGTGATGGACCTATGTGTGCTAGGCAAATGGTGGCGCATGCAGCAGGTTGTTCCTCATTTCTGCGGCACCGCACATCGCTGTGTGTGACACCGCAGGAACAACAAACATCTCCTTACCTGCCTCCACCGGCAATGCGGAAGGAAGGAGGTGGGCGGGATCTAATCCCGCTCATCTCCGCCCCTCCACTTCTATTGGACGGCTGTTTTGTGATGTCGCTGTGAGGCCGAACGTGCCTCCCCCTTTAAGGAGGGATTGTTCAATGTCGCAGAACAGGTATGTGCGTGTGACGCTGCCGTAGCGATAATGTTCGCTACGGCAGCAATCACCACATATCGCACCAACGACGGGGGCGGGTGCTATCGCTCGCAACATCGCTAGCGATGTCGCAGCGTGTAAAGCACCCTTAAGCCTAGCCCTAATTAATTTTAATCCTAAGCTTAACCCTAGCCTAATCCTAAAGGCCTCTTTACACGCAACGACATCGCTAATGAGATGTCGTTGGGGTCACGGATTCTGGGACACATATCTGCCCTTGTTAGCGACGTCGTTGCGTGTGAAACGCAGTAACGACCGTTAACGATCAAAATTACTCACCTTATCATTGATCGTTGACATGTCGTTCCTTCCCGATTATCATTGCTGTCGCAAGACGCAGGTTGATCGTCGTCCCTGCGGCATCACACATCGCTACCTGTGACACCGCCGGAACGAGGAACTACCTCGTACCTGCGGCCACTGGCAATGAGGAAGGAAGGAGGCGGGCGGGGTATTCCGCCCGCTCATCTCCGCCCCTCCGCTTCTATTGGACGGCTGCCGTGTGACGTCGCCGTGACGCCGCACAACCCGCCCCCTTAGAAAGGAGGCGGTTCGCCAGCCACAGCGACGTCACTAGGCAGGTAAGTCCGTGTGACGGGTGTTAACGATGTTGTGCGCCACGGGCAGCGATTTGCCCGTGACGCACAACCGACGGGGGTGGGTACGATTGCTAGCGATATCGCTGCATGTGACGGGGCCTTTAGAGTGAGGGCTGGGATAGGTTGTAACAGGGCTAAAGCTAGAGTAAAGGGTGCTTTACACGCTGCGACATCGCTAGTGTTTGCTAGCGATGTCGCGAGCGAAAGCACCCGCCCACGTCGTTCGTGCGACTTTTGGTGATCGCTGCCGTTGCGAACATTATCGCTACGGCAGCGTCACACACACATACCTTATCAGCGACGTCGCTGTGACCGCCGAACAATCCCTCCTTCAAGGGGGTGGTGCGTGCGGCGTCATAGTGACGTCACTAGGTGTCCGCCCAATAGCAGAGGAGGGGCGGAGATGAGCGGCCCATATAGCAATGAGTTACGCCGCATAAGCGACGAACAACCAGCGGCATGCACCACCAACGATATTTGGAAAAGAAGCAACGTGTCAACGATCAACGGTTTTAGACGTTTTTGCGATCGTTGCACGTCGCTCCTTGGTGTCACACGCTGCGATGTCGCTAACGGCGTCGGATGTGCGTCACTAACGACGTGACCCCGAATATATATATCTTTAGCGATGTCACAGCGTGTAAAGCACCCTTATGACTGAGTTAGGGATAGGTTTAGGGTTAGCATTAGTACTAGGCTTAGGCTAGGTTCACATTTCCGTTGTTTTAAATCCGTCAGGTCCGTCAGCAACGGATCAGTCATTTTTTAGTTGTCAACTGACGCAACGGATGTGTTTTCACAGGAATCCTGTGAAAAACTGATCCGTTGCATCCGTTGCATCCGCTGTGCGTCCGTTTTTTGACAGATCAGTCATGATCTGTTTGTGTTTGGGACAGCCCAGTGGGTGTGCCAAACATGCTGGGCATGCTCAGTAGAGCATGACGGAATCCAGCGCTGGATTCCGTCGTAAGACGGATTACGACAGAATCCAGCACCATAGACATACATTACAAGCGTGACGGACTGAGGCGGATTCCTGCGCGGTGCGTTAATTTTGACATCCAAAAAAACGTTACATTCTGCGTTGCTCCCGCCCGGCGGTCAGTCAAAAAACGACTGACCGCGACGCAGCGGATGCAACGCAGGGTAATCAGTCGCAATCCGTCACTAATAGAAGTCTATGGGGAAAAACTGGATTCCTGCAAAATATTTTGCAGGATGCTGTAATTCCTGAAGGCGACGGATTGTGACTTAGGCTAGTTTCACACTTGCGTTGGACGGGATCCGTAGCATTGCGTTGTGTGACGCATGCAACGGATGCGTTGCATATAGTGGCACAACGCAATGCTACGGATCGTACAAAATAACGGAAAGCTCTTCTTTTTTTTTTCTTTTCTTCTTACAGTTTACCGGCAGCCGACTATTGTGAACGATCAGCTGATTGCTCTTAATAGCCGGCGGTCGAGCGCCCTGACATGCCGGCGGCCGAGCGCTCAGCTGAGTGCCCTGACATGCCAGCGGATCAGCTGAGCGCCCTGACATGTCGGCGGCCGAGCGCTCAGCTGAGTGCCCTGACATGCCGGCGGCCGAGCGCTCAGCTGAGTGCCCTGACATGCCGGCGGCCGAGCGTTCAGCTGGGCGCCCTGACATGCTGGCGGCCGAGCGCTCAGCTGAGTGCCCTGACATGCCAGCGGATCAGCTGAGCGCCCTGACATGCCGGCGGCCGAGCGCTCAGCTGAGTGCCCTGACATGCCGGCGGCCGATCGCTCAGCTGAGTGCCCTGACATGCCAGCGGCCGAGCGCTCAGCTGAGCGCCCTGACATGCCGGCGGCCGAGCGCTCAGCTGAGTGCCCCGACATGCCGGCGGCCGAGCGCTCAGCTGAGTGCCCTGACATGCTGGCGGCCGAGCGCTCAGCTGAGTGCCCTGACATGCCAGCGGATCAGCTGAGCGCCCTGACATGTCGGCGGCCGAGCGCTCAGCTGAGTGCCCTGACATGCCGGCCACCGAGCGCTCAGCTGAGTGCCCTGACATGCCGGCGGCCGAGCGCTCAGCTGGGCGCCCTGACATGCCGGCGGCCGAGCGCTCAGCTGAGTGCCCTGACATGCCAGCGGATCAGCTGAGTGCCCTGACATGCCGGCGGCCGAGCGCTCAGCTGAGTGCCCTGACATGCCGGCGGCCGAGCGCTCAGCTGAGTGCCCTGACATGCTAGCGGCCGAGCGCTCAGCTGAGTGCCCTGACATGCCGGCGGCCGAGCGCTCAGCTGAGTGCCCTGACATGCCGGCGGCCGAGCGTTCAGCTGAGTGCCCTGACATGCCAGCGGCCGAGCGCTCAGCTGAGTGCCCCGACATGCCGGCAGCCGAGCGCTCAGCTGAGTGCCCTGACATGCCGGCGGCCGAGCGCTCAGCTGAGTGCCCTGACATGCCGGCGGATCAGCTGAGCGCCCTGACATGCCGGCGGCCGAGCGCTCAGCTGAACGTTCGGCCACCGAGAAATAAAATAAAGTTTGTGATAAAAAAAAAAAAAAAAAGAGCATGCGCAGTGAAAAATAAAGGTTTCCGCTGCTCAAAAAAACGTTACATGCAGCGTTCCATCCGCCCGACGCTCACTGACGGTCAGCGTCAAAACAACTGATGTGCTGCGGGGCGGATGCAATTCAAGACCATCCATTGCTATCCGTAGCTAATAGAAGTCTATGAGGAATATAACGGTTTCCTGTAACGGTTACCGCAATTCCTCAAGGCGGCAGATAGCAACGGATCCCGTCCAACGCAAGTGTGAAACTAGCCTAAGTGTTAGGGCTAGGAAAATAAAATAAAAAAAAATGTAATTAAAAAAAGCAAATGAGGAAAAAAATCTATTTATAATTTTATTTTCAAAAAGTGTAGCAAAAAGCATAAACTATAATTAGGCCAGTTTATTTCTCAAATTACAACACAGGACTGGGGGGAAGGTTACAGGTTTTGGGGGCAGGCAACAAAATCTTTCCCATGACCCGGGCGCTGGCTATGTTCATTACACCTCTGGTTGGAAGGACCCTCTCGACCCCCCAATCCGGGAGGTTACAATCGCCTGCACAATAGGGCAGCACCTCATCAGCATCACCTCCAGATAGAGAGAACGGAATGCAGCTCTTGTTACTAAGCAACCCCGGAATTGTCAATAAATGTATCGCATCTGGGCAAAGTGATACAATCAGCTCACATTGTTTACAAATCAGAACACATAATATCCTTATGTTTGCACAGCAGGAGAAAAAAAAGAAAGTTTTGGGAAGCGGCGGATGCTGCGATTATTGAGTTGTGGATCTGCAGGTACCGCGCTGACGGTGGGAAGGTCAGCCGGGGCCATCCTCGCGGTTCATATCCACTGTCTGGCCTGGTAAATAATTCAGGATTTTCGAACCTCGCCTCCACATTTCTCTCCTTCCAACAGGGTAAAAGCCCATAACCGCGTCCTGGGTGAGTAATAAGAAACATAAACAACGCAATTAAGGCGACATTTGAAAAGCGGTAATGATAATAATGTATGGCATAAGCCTATATATTAAACCTCCGGCCCAGGCCTCGCGCCGCTCCGGCTCTTTTATTCTAGAGTTGCTGACAAGACTTAAATACTCGCTGTCATTTCAGGCTATTACAGGATTTTAATGAAATGGGGAGCCGCAGACATGAGGAGCTGGAGTGGATTTCACGTCTCCCGCTGTGATAAAGGCTTGATCGATGTCCTATTGTTCTTTCATTTATTTCTATTGCCTGCCATAACTTTCGGCTCTGGACCCTATTTCTAATGTCTTCCTTCCAGCCTCTGAGACTTGTCAAACTTTTTTTTTTGGGGGGGAAAAAGATGCTTGGAGTGAAGAAATTCAGCTTAGACTTAAAGGGGCCTTGCACCCAAAATATAAAAGTACCCCCAGTAGTTGGGAATTACTAATACTGACATATGTCCACTAATGACAGCATTTAAGACCACGTTCAAGGAGCTCCAAAGATCCTATGCAATATATTCATTCTGAGCCTCCTGGTTCACAAATATAATGATAGTGTGTTACCTCTAGAGGATCTGGGATCAGGAGGTCTCAACGCTTAAGGTTCCCTGTGGAGCCCACAGAGAACCTTTTATATGATGCTGAAGAGGTTAAGGACCTTTTCCTTTCTGGCTGAGATAATAGTCTTCATCACAGCTGCATCATCTTATCATCACGCCCTTCCGCTATGTTTACCCACTCCTGGCTTCACTCTTTGAGGCTGATCTATCTTCTATACTGCCCATTTTGAAGGAGCTTGTCTCTAGAGAAGCTGAGGTGTTCAGTTCATTTGCAACTGAGATGTATCCTCCTGGAGAAGCTGAGATGTTTGGTTCAGTTGTAACTGAGAAGTTTCCTGCTTGAGAAGCTAAGGTGTTCAGTTCAGTTAGAGCTGAGAAGTTTCCTGCTGGAGAAGCTGAGGTGTTTGGTTCAGTTGCAACTGAGAAGTTTCTTGCTGGAGAAGCTGAGGTGTTCAGTTCAGTTGCAACTGAGATGTGTCCTCCTGGAAAAGCTGAGGTGTTTGGTTCAGTTGCAACTGAGAAGTTTCCTGCTTGAGAAGCTAAGGTGTTCAGTTCAGTTAGAGCTGAGACGTTTCCTGCTGGAGAAGCTAAGGTGTTTGGTTCAGTTGCAACTGAGAAGTTTCCTCCTGGAGAAGCTGAGGTGTTTGGTTCAGTTGCAACTGAGAAGTTTCCTGCTTGAGAAGCTAAGGTGTTCAGTTCAGTTAGAGCTGAGAAGTTTCCTGCTGGAGAAGCTGAGGTGTTTGGTTCAGTTGCAACTGAGAAGTTTCCTGCTGGAGAAGCTGAGGTGTTCAGTTCAGTTGCAACTGAGATGTGTCCTCCTGGAAAAGATGAGGTGTTTGGTTCAGTTGCAACTGAGAAGTTTCCTGCTTGAGAAGCTAAGGTGTTCAGTTCAGTTAGAGCTGAGACGTTTCCTGCTGGAGAAGCTAAGGTGTTTGGTTCAGTTGCAACTGAGAAGTTTCCTGCTGGAGAAGCTGAGGTGTTCGGTTCAGTTGCAGCTGAGAAGTTTCCTGCTGGAGAAGCTGAGGTGTTCAGTTCAGTTAGAGCTGAGAAGTTTCCTGCTGGAGAAGCTGAGGGGTTTGGTTCAGTTGCAACTGAGAAGTTTCCTGCTGGAGAAGCTGAGGTGTTCAGTTCAGTTGCAGCTGAGATGTGTCCTCCTGGAGAAGCTGAGGTGTTTGGTTTAGTTGCAACTGAGAAGTTTCCTGCTTGAGAAGCTGAGGTGTTCAGTTCAGTTGCAGCTGAGACGTTTCCTGCTGGAGAAGCTGAGGTGTTCAGTTCAGTTGCAGCTGAGACGTTTCCTGCTGGAGAAGCTAAGGTGTTCAGTTCAGTTGCAGCTGAGAAGCTTCCTGCTGGAGAAGCCGAGTGCTATTTGTTGTGTCTATCTCCACTCGTTTGTCTTACCTCCCTTATTTTTTTTTTATTGCAGTAGCGAGACTAGTGTCTTGTTGGCCTGCACACTCGTCAGGGTACGTTAAGGGCCAGCCAGGGCCTAGGTGTATGATGGCGTACGGCTTCAAGGACCCGTCTAGGGAAATTAGTGAGTACAGGGATCAGACTCGGGTGAGTGTTAGCAGGTGACCCTGCTTCCCACTCCCTATCACCAGGTCCTTTTTGTACATCTACCCTGATTTTTCCTTTGTGTTGCTCTGCTCCCTGCCTCTTTTCTAACACCCAGAGCGACAGATAGACAGAGGCCATGATGATCACATGGTCGTATTTCATGGAAGGCTTTAATGTATGCGCCTCTATACGTTTATAATGCAACATACGATTTTTGTTGGACACCACTCCATTATTGAGACCCACCACAGGTCCCAGTAATAAACTCCGCGTCCACCACTCCATTAATGAGAGACACCACCGGTCCCAATGATAGACCCCACATCCACCACTCCATTAATGAGAGCCACCACAGGTCCCAATGATAGACCCCACATCCACCATTCCATTAACGAGAGACACCACAGGTCCCAATGATAGACCCCACATCAACCACTCCATTAATGAGAGCCACCACAGGTCCCAATGCTAGACTTCGCGTCCACCACTCCATCAATGAGAGCCACCAGAGGTCTCAGTAATGGACCCTGTGTCCATCACTCTATTAACGAGAAACAGTACAGGTCCCATTAATAGACCCTGTGTCCACCACTCCATTAACGAGAGCCACCAGAGATCCCAGTAAGAGACCCCACATCCACTACTCCATTAATGAGAGCCACCACAGGTGCCAGTAATAGACGCCATATCCACTACTCCCTTAACAATGCCACCACAGGTCTCAGTAATAGACCCCGCATCCACTACTCCATTAACGAGAGCCACCACAGGTTACAGTAATAGACCTCGCCTCCACCACCCCATTAATGAGAGACACCACAGGTCCCAGTAATAGACCACACGTTCACCACCCCATTAATGAGAGACACCACAGGTCCCAATGATAGACCCCATGTCCACGAGTCCATTAACGAGAGCCACCACAGGTCCCAGTAATAGACCTCGTGTCCACCACTCCATTAATGAGAGCCAACACAGGTCCCAATGATAGACCCTGCGTTCGCGACTCCATTAATGAGACCCACCACAAGTCCCAGTAATAGACCCAGCGTCCTCCATTAATTAGAGTCACCACAGGTCCCGTCCCCGCGTCTAATGGATATTTATGACATATCCTATTGACCAAATGGAGCAACCCTGCCTTTTATTTTTCTATATACATATTTTTAATCATTGTAACTGTTATTACTTATTAATTTTTTTTATACTTTCAATATATATAATTATATTTTTGAAGTGTTAATACATTCATATGTTGGTTTCTTTACTATTATTACTATTATTATTAGTGTTATGTTTTAAGATCAAATATTGATTTATTATTTTTGATTAATAATAATAATAATAATAATAATAATATTAACAATAATAATAACACATATAATAATAATAATAAAAATAATAATAATAATAATAATAATAATAATAATAATAATAATAAATAATAAGAATACAAATGCTATCATTAGTGGTAGTAGAAGCATTGTTACTTTATATTATTATTATTACTGTTAGTATCATGATTAGCATTATTATTGTAATATTATTATTATCATCATTATCTTCATTATTGTTACATTTAAAACATTTTTGTGAATTATCTTGTTATATTTATTTGCTTTTATTCCATTATTATGAATTTCCTTCTAATTTTTTTCTTCCATCGTGTATCATTGCGCATTATATTATTATTATTATTGTCATCATTAGTAGTAGATGTGGTAGTAATACTTTATATCATTATTAGTATTATTATTGTAATATTATCTTCATTATTGTTACATTTATAACATGTTTGTGAATGATTTTCTTATTTGTTTGCTTTTATGCTATTATTGTGAATTTAATTTCTATTATTTCCCTTTCATTATATAACATTGCGCCTTCGTTATTATTTTTCCTGATTATATAACATTGCGCCTTCGTTATTATTATTTTTCCTGATTATATAACATTGCGCCATCGTTATTATTTTTCCTCTGATTATATAATATTGTGCCTTCGTTATTATTATTTTTCCTGATTATATAACATTGCGCCATCGTTATTATTTTTCCTGATTATATAACATTGCGCCTTCGTTATTATTATTTTTCCTGATTATATAACATTGCGCCATTGTTATTATTTTTCCTCTGATTATATAATATTGTGCCTTCGTTATTATTATTTTTCCTGATTATATAACATTGCGCCATCGTTATTATTTTTCCTGATTATATAACATTGCGCCTTCGTTATTATTATTTTTCCTGATTATATAATATTGCGCCTTCGTTATTTTTATTTTTCCTGATTATATAACATTGCGCCTTCGTTATTATTATTTTTCCTGATTATATAACATTGCGCCTTCATTATTATTTTTCCTGATTATATAACATTGCGCCTTCGTTATTATTATTTTTCCTGATTATATAACATTGCGCCTTCGTTATTATTATTTTTCCTGATTATATAATATTGCGCCTTCGTTATTTTTATTTTTCCTGATTATATAACATTGCGCCTTCATTATTATTATTTTTCCTGATTATATAACATTGCGCCTTCGTTATTATTATTTTTCCTGATTATATAACATTGCGCCTTCGTTATTATTTTTCCTGATTATATAACATTGCGCCTTCGTTATTATTTTTCCTGATTATATAACATTGCGCCTTCGTTATTATTATTTTTCCTGATTATATAACATTGCGCCTTCGTTATTATTTTTCCTGATTATATAACATTGCGCCTTCGTTATTATTTTTCCTCTGATTATATAACATTACGCCTTCGTTATTATTATTTTTCCTGATTATATAACATTGCGCCTTCGTTATTATTTTTCCTCTGATTATATAACATTGTGCCTTCGTTATTATTATTTTTCCTGATTATATAACATTGCGCCTTCGTTATTATTATTTTTCCTGATTATATAATATTGCGCCTTCGTTCTTATTATTTTTCTTGATTATATAACATTGCGCCATCGTTATTATTTTTCCTGATTATATAATATTGCGCCATCGTTATTATTTTTCCTGATTATATAACATTGCGCCTTCGTTATTATTTTTCCTGATTATATAACATTGCGCCTTTGTTATTATTTTTCCTGATTATATAACATTGCGCCATCGTTATTATTTTTCCTGATTATATAACATTGCGCCTTCGTTCTTATTATTTTTCCTGATTATATAACATTGCGCCTTCGTTCTTATTATTTTTCCTGATTATATAACATTGCGCCTTCGTTCTTATTATTTTTCCTGATTATATAACATTGCGCCTTCGTTATTATTTTTCCTGATTATATAACATTGCGCCTTCGTTATTATTTCCCTTTCCCGCGATGTTTATTTTTGGAGGATTCCTTCGCTCTCCGATCTTTTGCAGCCACTTGATGGTTCAGTTTTCCCATTTTATTTCTTCGTCCTTTCATTTACACCAAAGGGCAAAGATTTTTTCTGCCTCCCTCTAAACAAGGTCACTAAACATTCCCGTCATGTCCCGCTCTGCGCTCGCTCGCTCCCGCTCGCACTCGGCTGCTTCATCTTTTCCTCTCAGCCTGAAGAAAAATAACAAGTGACTGGGGATTTGATTTGCTGCAGGGGCTGAGCGCTGCTCCGGAGCGGGGTGTTTATTGTGCCTCTCCAGGCGATACCCTGCGCACCCCGGCTCTATGATAATCACATGCACTCGGGCCGCCGCTCTCCGGAGCCTTTGCCGGATGCATTTTGCCGGTTTACACTTATTTACACTGTGTCATCCTTCTCAGGATTTTCCCTTTCAGATTTGTTAAAATAATCCGGTTATCACAGCGGAGTAACAGGTTGTGTGGAGATGTATTATGTATGCCACTCGCGAAGGAAGGGAGCAAAACTGCAAAGAAGACATTGCACCGGGTTAGGACATTGCACCAGGTTAGGACATTGCACCGGGTTAGGACATTGCACCGGGTTAGGACATTGCACCGGGTTAAGACATTGCACCGCGTTAGGACATTGCACCGGGTTAAGACATTGCACCGGGTTAAGACATTGCACCGGGTTAAGACATTGCACCGCGTTAGGACATTGCACCGGGTTAAGACATTGCACCGGGTTAGGACATTGCACCGGGTTAGGACATTGCACCAGGTTAAGACATTGCACAGGGTTAAGACATTGCACCGCGTTAGGACATTGCACCAGGTTAGGACATTGCACCGGGTTAAGACATTGCACCGGGTTAGGACATTGCACCGGGTTAGGACATTGCACCGGGTTAGGACATTGCACCGGGTTAGGACATTGCACCGGGTTAGGACATTGCACTGGGTTAGGACATTGCACCGCGTTAGGACATTGCACCGGGTTAAGACATTGCACCGGGTTAGGACATTGCACCAGGTTAGGACATTGCACCGGGTTAAGACATTGCACCGGGTTAGGACATTGCACCGGGTTAGGACATTGCACCAGGTTAAGACATTGCACAGGGTTAAGACATTGCACCGCGTTAGGACATTGCACCAGGTTAGGACATTGCACCGGGTTAGGACATTGCACCGGGTTAAGACATTGCACCGGGTTAGGACATTGCACCGGGTTAGGACATTGCACCGGGTTAGGACATTGCACCGGGTTAGGACATTGCACCGGGTTAGGACATTGCACCGGGTTAGGACATTGCACTGGGTTAGGACATTGCACTGGGTTAGGACATTGCACCGGGTTAAGACATTGCACCGGGTTAGGACATTGCAACGGGTTAGGACATTGCACCGGTTAGGACATTGCACCGGTTTAAGACATTGCACTGGGTTAGGACATTGCACCGGGTTAGGACATTGCACCGGGTTAGGACATTGCCCCGGTTAGGACATTGCACAGGGTTAAGACATTGCACTGCGTTAGGACATTGCACCAGGTTAGGACATTGCACCGGGTTAAGACATTGCACCGGGTTAGGACATTGCACCGGGTTAGGACATTGCACCGGGTTAGGACATTGCACTGGGTTAGGACATTGCACCGCGTTAGGACATTGCACCGGGTTAGGACATTGCACCAGGTTAGGACATTGCACCGGGTTAAGACATTGCACCGGGTTAGGACATTGCACCGGGTTAGGACATTGCACCAGGTTAAGACATTGCACAGGGTTAAGACATTGCACCGCGTTAGGACATTGCACCAGGTTAGGACATTGCACCGGGTTAAGACATTGCACCGGGTTAAGACATTGCACTGGGTTAGGACATTGCACCGGGTTAAGACATTGCACCGGGTTAAGACATTGCACCGCGTTAGGACATTGCACCAGGTTAGGACATTGCACCGGGTTAGGACATTGCACCAGGTTAGGACATTGCACCGGGTTAGGACATTGCACCGGGTTAGGACATTGCACCAGGTTAGGACATTGCACCGGGTTAGGACATTGCCCCGGTTAGGACATTGCACCAGGTTAAGACATTGCACTGGGTTAGGACATTGCACCGGGATAGGACATTACACCGGGTTCGGCAACTTATGACACTGGAGGAATTATCGGCCGGATCATTGCAGACACGAATGGAGGGGAAAATATTGATGACCAATCCTCGGAGGTGGGAGTCTGACACTCTGCTCCTCACCAATCAGAAGTTCAGGGATTGAACTCTACAGCGCCATATACCATGTAGTGGCCATTCTAGGGTACTGCAGCTCTGATCACAGTCACTAACAGGGGATAAAATTGCGAAATTCGTATATCGACTGTGCAATTTACCTTTTGATAAAATTATTTTCCATTCCCACTAACTAAGAACTTTTAATTCTATAGTTTATGCTCTGGAAGTTCTTTGCTGTAGAGTTTGTAAGCACAGCTCTGGAACTGATCTGGCCAGAGGTATGCTCCACTATGGGGAGATAAGGTATGCACACCAGTGACTATGTAAGGGGAATACATGGAATAGCAGAAACTGCTGTGTGAATACTGACATGAAAAATTCAATAGCTATATGTAAGGATGAAATGTGAAAAATAGAATCTGCATTACTGCCATGAATATATGAATAAAGAGAAATTTAGCTACTGAATTGATCAATGCAATAGAGCCCCAACACTACGCCAAAGTATCTCTCTACGTTGGGGTCCCTAGCTTGTGTGTCCCCTCTCATGCAGTTAAAAAACTTACCGTGTATGGGAAGCTGAGACCCAGGCTATATATACGATGTGGATTGGCAATAGGTGTGGTGGGGAGGGTTCTCAAACGAAAAACTACTAACAAATAAGAAATAACGTTTGGAACTCCATTCTATGTCTGAACTGGGTGCAAAAAACCTAAAAAAACATCACATAACATAAGTTTTTTAACTGCATGAGAGGACACACACAAGCTAGGGACCCCAACGTAGAGAAATACTTTGGCGTAGTGTTGGGGCTCTATTGCATTGGTCAATTCAGTAGCTAAATTTCTCTTTATTCATATGTTCATGGCAGTAATGCAGATTCCATTTTTCACATTTCATCCTTACATACAGCTATTGAATTTTTCATGTCAGTATTCACACAGCAGTTTCTGCTATTCCATGTATTCCCCTTCCATAGTCACTGGTGTGCATACCTTATCTCCCCATAGTGATGTTTTTTTAGGTTTTTGCACCCAGTTCAGACATAGAATGGAGTTCCAAACGTTATTTCTTATTTGTTAGAGGTATGCTCCAGTCCTCATATGATGAAAAATTGTCTCTTCTGGCAGCATTGGAAAGGGCTCTGTTCACACATGGCATTGGAAAGGGCTCTGTTCACACATGGCATTGGAAAGGGCTCTGTTCACACATGGCATTGGAAAGGGCTCTGTTCACACATGGCATTGGAAAGGGCTCTGTACACATGGCATTGGAAAGGGCTCTGTTCACACACGGCATTGGAAAGGGCTCTGTTCACACACGGCATTGGAAAGGGCTGTGTTCACACATGGCATTGGAAAGGGCTCTGTACACATGGCATTGGAAAGGGCTGTGTTCACACACGGCATTGGAAAGGGCTCTGTTCACACACGGCATTGGAAAGGGCTGTGTTCACACATGGCATTGGAAAGGGCTCTGTTCACACACGGCACTGGAAAGGGCTCTGTTCACACACGGCATTGGAAAGGGCTCTGTTCACACACGGCGTTGGAAAGGGCTCTGTTCACACATGGCGTTGGAAAGGGCCCTGTTCACACACGGCGTTGGAAAGGGCTCTGTTCACACATGGCATTGGAAAGGGCTCTGTTCACACATGGTATTGGAAAGGGCTCTGTTCACACATGGCATTGGAAAGGGCTCTGTTCACACATGGCATTGGAAAGGGCTCTGTTCACACATGGCATTGGAAAGGGCTCTGTTCACACACGGCATTGGAAAGGGCTGTGTTCACACACGGCATTGGAAAGGGCTCTGTTCACACACGGCATTGGAAAGGGCTCTGTTCACACACGGCATTGGAAAGGGCTCTGTTCACACACGGCATTGGAAAGGGCTCAGTTCACACATGGCATTGGAAAGGACTCTGTTCACACACGGCATTGGAAAGGGCTCAGTTCACACATGGCATTGGAAAGGGCTCAGTTCACACACGGCATTGGAAAGGGCTCTGTTCACACATGGCGTTGGAAAGGGCTCTGTTCACACACGGCATTGGAAAGGGCTCTGTTCACACACGGCATTGGAAAGGGCTCTGTTCACACACGGCATTGGAAAGGGCTCTGTTCACACACGGCATTGGAAAGGGCTCTGTTCACACACGGCGTTGGAAAGGGCTCTGTTCACACACGGCTTTTGAAAGGGCTCTGTTCACACACGGCATTGGAAAGGGCTCTGTTCACACACGGCATTGGAAAGGGCTCTGTTCACACACGGCATTGGAAAGGGCTCTGTTCACACACGGCATTGGAAAGGGCTCTGTTCACACACGGCATTGGAAAGGGCTCTGTTCACACACGGCGTTGGAAAGGGCTCTGTTCACACACGGCGTTGGAAAGGGCTCTGTTCACACACGGCGTTGGAAAGGGCTCAGTTCACACACGGCGTTGGAAAGGGCTCAGTTCACACACGGCGTTGGAAAGGGCTCTGTTCACACACGGCGTTGGAAAGGGCTCTGTTCACACACGGCGTTGGAAAGGGCTCTGTTCACACACGGCGTTGGAAAGGGCTCTGTTCACACACGGCGTTGGAAAGGGCTCTGTTCACACACGGCGTTGGAAAGGGCTCTGTTCACACACGGCGTTGGAAAGGGCTCTGTTCACACACGGCGTTGGAAAGGGCTCTGTTCACACACGGCGTTGGAAAGGGCTCTGTTCACACACGGCGTTGGAAAGGGCTCTGTTCACACACGGCGTTGGAAAGGGCTCTGTTCACACATGGTATTGGAAAGGGCTCTGTTCACACATGGCGTTGGAAAGGGCTCTGTTCACACACGGCATTGGAAAGGGCTCTGTTCACACACGGCATTGGAAAGGGCTCTGTTCACACACGGCATTGGAAAGGGCTCTGTTCACACACGGCGTTGGAAAGGGCTCTGTTCACACACGGCGTTGGAAAGGGCTCTGTTCACACACGGCTTTTGAAAGGGCTCTGTTCACACACGGCATTGGAAAGGGCTCTGTTCACACACGGCATTGGAAAGGGCTCTGTTCACACACGGCATTGGAAAGGGCTCTGTTCACACACGGCGTTGGAAAGGGCTCTGTTCACACACGGCGTTGGAAAGGGCTCTGTTCACACACGGCGTTGGAAAGGGCTCTGTTCACACACGGCGTTGGAAAGGGCTCTGTTCACACACGGCGTTGGAAAGGGCTCTGTTCACACACGGCGTTGGAAAGGGCTCTGTTCACACACGGCGTTGGAAAGGGCTCTGTTCACACACGGCGTTGGAAAGGGCTCTGTTCACACACGGCGTTGGAAAGGGCTCTGTTCACACACGGCGTTGGAAAGGGCTCTGTTCACACACGGCGTTGGAAAGGGCTCTGTTCACACACGGCGTTGGAAAGGGCTCTGTTCACACACGGCGTTGGAAAGGGCTCTGTTCACACACGGCGTTGGAAAGGGCTCTGTTCACACACGGCGTTGGAAAGGGCTCTGTTCACACACGGCGTTGGAAAGGGCTCTGTTCACACACGGCGTTGGAAAGGGCTCTGTTCACACACGGCATTGGAAAGGGCTCTGTTCACACACGGCATTGGAAAGGGCTCTGTTCACACACGGCATTGGAAAGGGCTCAGTTCACACACGGCATTGGAAAGGGCTCTGTTCACACACGGCATTGGAAAGGGCTCTGTTCACACACGGCATTGGAAAGGGCTCTGTTCACACACGGCATTGGAAAGGGCTCTGTTCACACACGGCGTTGGAAAGGGCTCAGTTCACACACGGCGTTGGAAAGGGCTCTGTTCACACACGGCGTTGGAAAGGGCTCTGTTCACACACGGCGTTGGAAAGGGCTCTGTTCACACACGGCATTGGAAAGGGCTCTGTTCACACACGGCATTGGAAAGGGCTCTGTTCACACACGGCATTGGAAAGGGCTCTGTTCACACACGGCATTGGAAAGGGCTCAGTTCACACACGGCATTGGAAAGGACTCTGTTCACACATGGCATTGGAAAGGGCTCTGTTCACACACGGCATTGGAAAGGGCTCTGTTCACACACGGCATTGGAAAGGGCTCAGCTCACACATGGCATTGGAAAGGGCTCTGTTCACACACGGCATTGGAAAGGGCTCAGCTCACACATGGCATTGGAAAGGGCTCAGTTCACACATGGCATTGGAAAAGGGCTCAGTTCACACATGGCATTGGAAAAGGGCTCAGTTCACACATGGCATTGGAAAGGGCTCAGTTCACACATGGCATTGGAAAGGGCTCTGTTCACACATGGCATTGGAAAAGGGCTCTGTTCACACACGGCATTGGAAAAGGGCTCTGTTCACACATGGAATTGGAAAGAGCTCTGTTCACACATGGCATTGGAAAGGGCTCTGTTCACACATGGCATTGGAAAAGGGCTCTGTTCACACATGGCATTGGAAAGGGCTCAGTTCACACATGGCATTGGAAAAGGGCTCTGTTCACACATGGCATTGGAAAGAGCTCTGTTCACACATGGCATTGGAAAGAGCTCTGTTCACACATGGCATTGGAAAGAGCTCTGTTCACACATGGCATTGGAAAGGGCTCTGTTCACACATGGCATTGGAAAAGGGCTCTGTTCACACATGGCATTGGAAAAGGGCTCTGTTCACACATGGCATTGGAAAGGGCTCAGTTCACACATGGCATTGGAAAGGGCTCTGTTCACACATGGCATTGGAAAGGGCTCAGTTCACACATGGCATTGGAAAGGGCTCAGTTCACACATGGCATTGGAAAGGGCTCAGTTCACACATGGCATTGGAAAGAGCTCTGTTCACACATGGCATTGGAAAGGGCTCTGTTCACACATGGCATTGGAAAGGGCTCTGTTCACACATGGCATTGGAAAGGGCTCTGTTCACACATGGCATTGGAAAGGGCTCTGTTCACACATGGCATTGGAAAGGGCTGTGTTCACACACGGCATTGGAAAGGTCTCTGTTCACACACGGCATTGGAAAGGGCTCTGTTCACACACGGCATTGGAAAGGGCTCTGTTCACACACGGCATTGGAAAGGGCTCTGTTCACACACGGCATTGGAAAGGGCTCTGTTCACACACGGCATTGGAAAGGGCTCTGTTCACACACGGCATTGGAAAGGTCTCTGTTCACACACGGCATTGGAAAGGTCTCTGTTCACACACGGCATTGGAAAGGGCTCTGTTCACACACGGCATTGGAAAGGGCTCTGTTCACACACGGCGTTGGAAAGGGCTCTGTTCACACACGGCGTTGGAAAGGGCTCTGTTCACACACGGCGTTGGAAAGGGCTCTGTTCACACACGGCATTGGAAAGGGCTCTGTTCACACACGGCATTGGAAAGGGCTCTGTTCACACACGGCATTGGAAAGGGCTCTGTTCACACACGGCATTGGAAAGGGCTCAGTTCACACACGGCATTGGAAAGGGCTCTGTTCACACACGGCGTTGGAAAGGGCTCTGTTCACACACGGCGTTGGAAAGGACTCTGTTCACACACGGCGTTGGAAAGGGCTCTGTTCACACACGGCGTTGGAAAGGGCTCTGTTCACACACGGCGTTGGAAAGGGCTCTGTTCACACACGGCGTTGGAAAGGGCTCTGTTCACACACGGCGTTGGAAAGGGCTCTGTTCACACACGGCGTTGGAAAGGGCTCTGTTCACACACGGCGTTGGAAAGGGCTCTGTTCACACACGGCGTTGGAAAGGGCTCTGTTCACACATGGCGTTGGAAAGGGCTCTGTTCACACATGGCGTTGGAAAGGGCTCTGTTCACACATGGCATTGGAAAGGGCTCTGTTCACACACGGCATTGGAAAGGGCTCTGTTCACACACGGCGTTGGAAAGGGCTCAGTTCACACACGGCGTTGGAAAGGGCTCAGTTCACACACGGCGTTGGAAAGGGCTCTGTTCACACACGGCGTTGGAAAGGGCTCTGTTCACACACGGCGTTGGAAAGGGCTCTGTTCACACACGGCGTTGGAAAGGGCTCAGTTCACACACGGCGTTGGAAAGGGCTCTGTTCACACACGGCGTTGGAAAGGGCTCAGTTCACACACGGCGTTGGAAAGGGCTCAGTTCACACACGGCGTTGGAAAGGGCTCTGTTCACACACGGCGTTGGAAAGGGCTCTGTTCACACACGGCGTTGGAAAGGGCTCTGTTCACACACGGCATTGGAAAGGGCTCTGTTCACACACGGCATTGGAAAGGGCTCTGTTCACACACGGCATTGGAAAGGGCTCTGTTCACACACGGCATTGGAAAGGACTCTGTTCACACATGGCATTGGAAAGGGCTCTGTTCATTGGAAAGGGCTCTGTTCACACACGGCATTGGAAAGGGCTCTGTTCACACACGGCATTGGAAAGGGCTCAGCTCACACATGGCATTGGAAAGGGCTCTGTTCACACACGGCATTGGAAAGGGCTCAGCTCACACACGGCATTGGAAAGGGCTCTGTTCACACATGGCATTGGAAAGGGCTCTGTTCACACACGGCATTGGAAAGGGCTCTGTTCACACATGGCATTGGAAAGGGCTCTGTTCACACACGGCATTGGAAAGGGCTCTGTTCACACACGGCATTGGAAAGGGCTCTGTTCACACACGGCATTGGAAAGGGCTCTGTTCACACACGGCATTGGAAAGGGCTCTGTTCACACACGGCATTGGAAAGGGCTCAGCTCACACATGGCATTGGAAAGGGCTCTGTTCACACACGGCATTGGAAAGGGCTCTGTTCACACATGGCATTGGAAAGGGCTCAGTTCACACATGGCATTGGAAAGGGCTCTGTTCACACATGGCATTGGAAAAGGGCTCTGTTCACACACGGCATTGGAAAAGGGCTCTGTTCACACATGGAATTGGAAAGAGCTCTGTTCACACATGGCATTGGAAAGGGCTCTGTTCACACACGGCATTGGGAAGGGCTCTGTACACACACGGCATTGGAAAGGGCTCAGTTCACACATGGCATTGGAAAAGGGCTCTGTTCACACATGGCATTGGAAAGAGCTCTGTTCACACATGGCATTGGAAAGAGCTCTGTTCACACATGGCATTGGAAAGGGCTCTGTTCACACATGGCATTGGAAAGGGCTCTGTTCACACATGGCATTGGAAAGGGCTCTGTTCACACATGGCATTGGAAAGGGCTCTGTTCACACATGGCATTGGAAAAGGGCTCTGTTCACACATGGCATTGGAAAAGGGCTCTGTTCACACATGGCATTGGAAAAGGGCTCTGTTCACACATGGCATTGGAAAAGGGCTCTGTTCACACATGGCATTGGAAAAGGGCTCTGTTCACACATGGCATTGGAAAAGGGCTCTGTTCACACATGGCATTGGAAAAGGGCTCTGTTCACACATGGCATTGGAAAAGGGCTCTGTTCACACATGGCATTGGAAAGGGCTCTGTTCACACATGGCATTGGAAAGGGCTCTGTTCACACATGGCATTGGAAAGGGCTCTGTTCACACATGGCATTGGAAAGGGCTCTGTTCACACATGGCATTGGAAAGGGCTCAGTTCACACATGGCATTGGAAAGGGCTCAGTTCACACATGGCATTGGAAAGGGCTCTGTTCACACATGGCATTGGAAAGGGCTCTGTTCACACATGGCATTGGAAAGGGCTCTGTTCACACACGGCATTGGAAAGGGCTCTGTTCACACACGGCATTGGAAAGGGCTGTGTTCACACACGGCATTGGAAAGGGCTCTGTTCACACACGGCATTGGAAAGGGCTCTGTTCACACACGGCATTGGAAAGGGCTCTGTTCACACACGGCGTTGGAAAGGGCTCTGTTCACACACGGCGTTGGAAAGGGCTCTGTTCACACACGGCGTTGGAAAGGGCTCTGTTCACACACGGCGTTGGAAAGGGCTCTGTTCACACACGGCGTTGGAAAGGGCTCTGTTCACACACGGCGTTGGAAAGGGCTCTGTTCACACACGGCGTTGGAAAGGGCTCTGTTCACACACGGCGTTGGAAAGGGCTCTGTTCACACACGGCGTTGGAAAGGGCTCTGTTCACACACGGCGTTGGAAAGGGCTCAGTTCACACACGGCGTTGGAAAGGGCTCTGTTCACACACGGCGTTGGAAAGGGCTCTGTTCACACACGGCGTTGGAAAGGGCTCTGTTCACACACGGCGTTGGAAAGGGCTCTGTTCACACACGGCGTTGGAAAGGGCTCTGTTCACACACGGCGTTGGAAAGGGCTCTGTTCACACACGGCGTTGGAAAGGGCTCTGTTCACACACGGCGTTGGAAAGGGCTCTGTTCACACACGGCGTTGGAAAGGGCTCTGTTCACACACGGCGTTGGAAAGGGCTCTGTTCACACACGGCGTTGGAAAGGGCTCTGTTCACACACGGCGTTGGAAAGGGCTCTGTTCACACACGGCGTTGGAAAGGGCTCTGTTCACACACGGCGTTGGAAAGGGCTCTGTTCACACACGGCGTTGGAAAGGGCTCTGTTCACACACGGCGTTGGAAAGGGCTCTGTTCACACACGGCGTTGGAAAGGGCTCAGTTCACACACGGCGTTGGAAAGGGCTCTGTTCACACACGGCGTTGGAAAGGGCTCTGTTCACACACGGCGTTGGAAAGGGCTCTGTTCACACACGGCGTTGGAAAGGGCTCTGTTCACACACGGCGTTGGAAAGGGCTCTGTTCACACACGGCGTTGGAAAGGGCTCAGTTCACACACGGCGTTGGAAAGGGCTCTGTTCACACACGGCGTTGGAAAGGGCTCTGTTCACACACGGCGTTGGAAAGGGCTCTGTTCACACACGGCGTTGGAAAGGGCTCTGTTCACACACGGCGTTGGAAAGGGCTCTGTTCACACACGGCATTGGAAAGGGCTCTGTTCACACACGGCATTGGAAAGGGCTCTGTTCACACACGGCATTGGAAAGGGCTCTGTTCACACACGGCATTGGAAAGGGCTCTGTTCACACACGGCATTGGAAAGGGCTCAGTTCACACACGGCATTGGAAAGGGCTCTGTTCATTGGAAAGGGCTCTGTTCACACACGGCATTGGAAAGGGCTCTGTTCATTGGAAAGGGCTCTGTTCACACACGGCATTGGAAAGGGCTCAGCTCACACATGGCATTGGAAAGGGCTCTGTTCACACACGGCATTGGAAAGGGCTCTGTTCACACATGGCATTGGAAAGGGCTCAGCTCACACATGGCATTGGAAAGGGCTCTGTTCACACACGGCATTGGAAAGGGCTCAGTTCACACATGGCATTGGAAAGGGCTCTGTTCACACATGGCATTGGAAAGAGCTCTGTTCACACATGGCATTGGAAAAGGGCTCAGTTCACACATGGCATTGGAAAGAGCTCTGTTCACACATGGCATTGGAAAGAGCTCTGTTCACACATGGCATTGGAAAGGGCTCAGTTCACACATGGCATTGGAAAGGGCTCAGTTCACACATGGCATTGGAAAGGGCTCTGTTCACACATGGCATTGGAAAGGGCTCAGTTCACACACGGCATTGGAAAGGGCTCAGTTCACACATGGCATTGGAAAAGGGCTCTGTTCACACATGGCATTGGAAAGAGCTCTGTTCACACATGGCATTGGAAAGAGCTCTGTTCACACATGGCATTGGAAAAGGGCTCTGTTCACACATGGCATTGGAAAGGGCTCTGTTCACACATGGCATTGGAAAAGGGCTCTGTTCACACATGGCATTGGAAAAGGGCTCTGTTCACACATGGCATTGGAAAGGGCTCTGTTCACACATGGCATTGGAAAGGGCTCAGTTCACACATGGCATTGGAAAGGGCTCAGTTCACACATGGCATTGGAAAGGGCTCAGTTCACACATGGCATTGGAAAGGGCTCAGTTCACACACGGCATTGGAGAGGGCTCAGTTCACACATGGCATTGGAAAAGGGCTCTGTTCACACATGGCATTGGAAAGAGCTCTGTTCACACATGGCATTGGAAAGGGCTCTGTTCACACATGGCATTGGAAAGAGCTCTGTTCACACATGGCATTGGAAAAGGGCTCTGTTCACACATGGCATTGGAAAGGGCTCAGTTCACACATGGCATTGGAAAAGGGCTCTGTTCACACATGGCATTGGACAGAGCTCTGTTCACACATTGCATTGGAAAGAGCTCTGTTCACACATGGCATTGGAAAGAGCTCTGTTCACACATGGCATTGGAAAGGGCTCTGTTCACACATGGCATTGGAAAAGGGCTCAGTTCACACATGGCATTGGAAAAGGGCTCAGTTCACACATGGCATTGGAAAGGGCTCTGTTCACACATGGCATTGGAAAGGGCTCAGTTCACACACGGCATTGGAAAAGGGCTCAGTTCACACATGGCATTGGAAAAGGGCTCAGTTCACACATGGCATTGGAAAGGGCTCAGTTCACACATGGCATTGGAAAAGGGCTCTGTTCACACATGGCATTGGAAAGAGCTCTGTTCACACATGGCATTGGAAAGGGCTCTGTTCACACATGGCATTGGAAAGGGCTCTGTTCACACATGGCATTGGAAAGGGCTCTGTTCACACATGGCATTGGAAAAGGGCTCTGTTCACACATGGCATTGGAAAAGGGCTCTGTTCACACATGGCATTGGAAAGGGCTCTGTTCACACATGGCATTGGAAAGGGCTCAGTTCACACATGGCATTGGAAAGGGCTCTGTTCACACATGGCATTGGAAAGAGCTCTGTTCACACATGGCATTGGAAAGGGCTCTGTTCACACATGGCATTGGAAAAGGGCTCTGTTCACACATGGCATTGGAAAAGGGCTCTGTTCACACATGGCATTGGAAAGGGCTCTGTTCACACATGGCATTGGAAAGGGCTCAGTTCACACATGGCATTGGAAAGGGCTCAGTTCACACATGGCATTGGAAAGGGCTCAGTTCACACATGGCATTGGAAAGGGCTCAGTTCACACATGGCATTGGAAAAGGGCTCTGTTCACACATGGCATTGGACAGAGCTCTGTTCACACATTGCATTGGAAAGAGCTCTGTTCACACATGGCATTGGAAAGAGCTCTGTTCACACATGGCATTGGAAAGGGCTCTGTTCACACATAGCATTGGAAAAGGGCTCTGTTCACACATGGCATTGGAAAAGGGCTCTGTTCACACATGGCATTGGAAAAGGGCTCTGTTCACACATGGCATTGGAAAGGGCTCTGTTCACACATGGCATTGGAAAGGGCTCAGTTCACACACGGCATTGGAAAGGGCTCTGTTCACACACGGCATTGGAAAGGGCTCTGTTCACACACGGCATTGGAAAGGGCTCTGTTCACACATGGCATTGGAAAGGGCTCTGTTCACACATGGCATTGGAAAGGGCTCTGTTCACACATGATATTGGAAAGGGCTCTGTTCACACACGGCATTGGAAAGGGCTCTGTTCACACACGGCATTGGAAAGGGCTCTGTTCACACACGGCATTGGAAAGGGCTCTGTTCACACACGGCATTGGAAAGGGCTCTGTTCACACACGGCATTGGAAAGGGCTCTGTTCACACACGGCATTGGAAAGGGCTCTGTTCACACACGGCATTGGAAAGGGCTCTGTTCACACACGGCATTGGAAAGGGCTCAGTTCACACACGGCATTGGAAAGGGCTCAGTTCACACACGGCATTGGAAAGGGCTCAGTTCACACACGGCATTGGAAAGGGCTCAGTTCACACACGGCATTGGAAAGGGCTCAGTTCACACACGGCATTGGAAAGGGCTCAGTTCACACACGGCATTGGAAAGGGCTCAGTTCACACACGGCATTGGAAAGGGCTCAGTTCACACACGGCATTGGAAAGGGCTCTGTTCACACACGGCATTGGAAAGGGCTCTGTTCACACACGGCATTGGAAAGGGCTCTGTTCACACACGGCATTGGAAAGGGCTCTGTTCACACACGGCATTGGAAAGGGCTCTGTTCACACACGGCATTGGAAAGGGCTCTGTTCACACATGGCATTGGAAAGGGCTCAGTTCACACACGGCATTGGAAAGGGCTCAGTTCACACACGGCATTGGAAAGGGCTCTGTTCACACACGGCATTGGAAAGGGCTCAGTTCACACACGGCATTGGAAAGGGCTCTGTTCACACACGACATTGGAAAGGGCTCAGTTCACACACGGCATTGGAAAAGGCTCTGTTCACACACGGCATTGGAAAAGGCTCTGTTCACACACGGCATTGGAAAGGGCTCTGTTCACACACGGCATTGGAAAGGGCTCTGTTCACACACGGCATTGGAAAGGGCTCTGTTCACACACGGCATTGGAAAGGGCTCTGTTCACACACGGCATTGGAAAGGGCTCTGTTCACACACGGCATTGGAAAGGGCTCAGTTCACACACGGCATTGGAAAGGGCTCTGTACACACACGGCATTGGAAAGGGCTCAGTTCACACACGGCATTGGAAAGGGCTCAGTTCACACACGGCATTGGAAAGGGCTCTGTTCACACACGGCATTGGAAAGGGCTCTGTTCACACATGGCATTGGAAAGGGCTCAGTTCACACATGGCATTGGAAAGGGCTCAGTTCACACATGGCATTGGAAAGGGCTCTGTTCACACATGGCATTGGAAAGGGCTCTGTTCACACATGGCATTGGAAAGGGCTCTGTTCACACATGGCATTGGAAAGGGCTGTGTTCACACACGGCATTGGAAAGGGCTCTGTTCACACACGGCATTGGAAAGGGCTCTGTTCACACACGGCATTGGAAAGGGCTCTGTTCACACACGGCATTGGAAAGGGCTCTGTTCACACACGGCATTGGAAAGGGCTCTGTTCACACACGGCATTGGAAAGGGCTCTGTTCACACACGGCATTGGAAAGGGCTCTGTTCACACACGGCATTGGAAAGGGCTCTGTTCACACACGGCATTGGAAAGGTCTCTGTTCACACACGGCATTGGAAAGGGCTCTGTTCACACACGGCATTGGAAAGGGCTCTGTTCACACACGGCGTTGGAAAGGGCTCTGTTCACACACGGCGTTGGAAAGGGCTCTGTTCACACACGGCGTTGGAAAGGGCTCTGTTCACACACGGCGTTGGAAAGGGCTCTGTTCACACACGGCGTTGGAAAGGGCTCTGTTCACACACGGCGTTGGAAAGGGCTCTGTTCACACACGGCGTTGGAAAGGGCTCTGTTCACACACGGCGTTGGAAAGGGCTCTGTTCACACACGGCGTTGGAAAGGGCTCAGTTCACACACGGCGTTGGAAAGGGCTCTGTTCACACACGGCGTTGGAAAGGGCTCTGTTCACACACGGCGTTGGAAAGGGCTCTGTTCACACACGGCGTTGGAAAGGGCTCTGTTCACACACGGCGTTGGAAAGGGCTCTGTTCACACACGGCGTTGGAAAGGGCTCTGTTCACACACGGCGTTGGAAAGGGCTCTGTTCACACACGGCGTTGGAAAGGGCTCTGTTCACACACGGCGTTGGAAAGGGCTCTGTTCACACACGGCGTTGGAAAGGGCTCTGTTCACACACGGCGTTGGAAAGGGCTCTGTTCACACACGGCGTTGGAAAGGGCTCTGTTCACACACGGCGTTGGAAAGGGCTCTGTTCACACACGGCGTTGGAAAGGGCTCTGTTCACACACGGCGTTGGAAAGGGCTCTGTTCACACACGGCGTTGGAAAGGGCTCTGTTCACACACGGCGTTGGAAAGGGCTCTGTTCACACACGGCGTTGGAAAGGGCTCTGTTCACACACGGCGTTGGAAAGGGCTCTGTTCACACACGGCGTTGGAAAGGGCTCAGTTCACACACGGCGTTGGAAAGGGCTCTGTTCACACACGGCGTTGGAAAGGGCTCTGTTCACACACGGCGTTGGAAAGGGCTCTGTTCACACACGGCGTTGGAAAGGGCTCAGTTCACACACGGCGTTGGAAAGGGCTCTGTTCACACACGGCGTTGGAAAGGGCTCTGTTCACACACGGCGTTGGAAAGGGCTCTGTTCACACACGGCGTTGGAAAGGGCTCTGTTCACACACGGCGTTGGAAAGGGCTCTGTTCACACACGGCATTGGAAAGGGCTCTGTTCACACACGGCATTGGAAAGGGCTCTGTTCACACACGGCATTGGAAAGGGCTCAGTTCACACACGGCATTGGAAAGGACTCTGTTCACACATGGCATTGGAAAGGGCTCTGTTCATTGGAAAGGGCTCTGTTCACACACGGCATTGGAAAGGGCTCAGCTCACACATGGCATTGGAAAGGGCTCTGTTCACACACGGCATTGGAAAGGGCTCAGCTCACACATGGCATTGGAAAGGGCTCTGTTCACACACGGCATTGGAAAGGGCTCAGTTCACACATGGCATTGGAAAAGGGCTCAGTTCACACATGGCATTGGAAAAGGGCTCAGTTCACACACGGCATTGGAAAGGGCTCAGTTCACACATGGCATTGGAAAGGGCTCTGTTCACACATGGCATTGGAAAGGGCTCAGTTCACACACGGCATTGGAAAGGGCTCAGTTCACACATGGCATTGGAAAAGGGCTCTGTTCACACATGGCATTGGAAAGAGCTCTGTTCACACATGGCATTGGAAAGAGCTCTGTTCACACATGGCATTGGAAAGGGCTCTGTTCACACATGGCATTGGAAAAGGGCTCTGTTCACACATGGCATTGGAAAAGGGCTCTGTTCACACATGGCATTGGAAAGGGCTCTGTTCACACATGGCATTGGAAAGGGCTCAGTTCACACATGGCATTGGAAAGGGCTCAGTTCACACATGGCATTGGAAAGGGCTCAGTTCACACATGGCATTGGAAAGGGCTCAGTTCACACATGGCATTGGAAAAGGGCTCTGTTCACACATGGCATTGGACAGAGCTCTGTTCACACATTGCATTGGAAAGGGCTCTGTTCACACATGGCATTGGAAAAGGGCTCTGTTCACACATGGCATTGGAAAGAGCTCTGTTCACACATGGCATTGGAAAGGGCTCTGTTCACACATGGCATTGGAAAAGGGCTCTGTTCACACATGGCATTGGAAAAGGGCTCTGTTCACACATGGCATTGGAAAAGGGCTCTGTTCACACATGGCATTGGAAAGGGCTCTGTTCACACATGGCATTGGAAAGGGCTCTGTTCACACATGGCATTGGAAAGGGCTCAGTTCACACACGGCATTGGAAAGGGCTCTGTTCACACACGGCATTGGAAAGGGCTCTGTTCACACACGGCATTGGAAAGGGCTCTGTTCACACATGGCATTGGAAAGGGCTCTGTTCACACACGGCATTGGAAAGGGCTCTGTTCACACACGGCATTGGAAAGGGCTCTGTTCACACACGGCATTGGAAAGGGCTCTGTTCACACACGGCATTGGAAAGGGCTCTGTTCACACACGGCATTGGAAAGGGCTCTGTTCACACACGGCATTGGAAAGGGCTCTGTTCACACACGGCATTGGAAAGGGCTCAGTTCACACACGGCATTGGAAAGGGCTCAGTTCACACACGGCATTGGAAAGGGCTCAGTTCACACACGGCATTGGAAAGGGCTCAGTTCACACACGGCATTGGAAAGGGCTCAGTTCACACACGGCATTGGAAAGGGCTCAGTTCACACACGGCATTGGAAAGGGCTCAGTTCACACACGGCATTGGAAAGGGCTCAGTTCACACACGGCATTGGAAAGGGCTCTGTTCACACACGGCATTGGAAAGGGCTCTGTTCACACACGGCATTGGAAAGGGCTCTGTTCACACATGGCATTGGAAAGGGCTCTGTTCACACATGGCATTGGAAAGGGCTCTGTTCACACATGGCATTGGAAAGGGCTCAGTTCACACACGGCATTGGAAAGGGCTCAGTTCACACACGGCATTGGAAAGGGCTCAGTTCACACACGGCATTGGAAAGGGCTCTGTTCACACACGGCATTGGAAAGGGCTCAGTTCACACACGGCATTGGAAAGGGCTCTGTTCACACACGACATTGGAAAGGGCTCAGTTCACACACGGCATTGGAAAAGGCTCTGTTCACACACGGCATTGGAAAAGGCTCTGTTCACACACGGCATTGGAAAGGGCTCTGTTCACACATGGCATTGGAAAGGGCTCTGTTCACACACGGCATTGGAAAGGGCTCAGTTCACACACGGCATTGGAAAGGGCTCAGTTCACACACGGCATTGGAAAGGGCTCTGTTCACACACGGCACTGGAAAGGGCTCTGTTCACACACGGCACTGGAAAGGGCTCTGTTCACACACGGCACTGGAAAGGGCTCTGTTCACACACGGCACTGGAAAGGGCTCTGTTCACACACGGCACTGGAAAGGGCTCTGTTCACACACGGCACTGGAAAGGGCTCTGTTCACACACGGCACTGGAAAGGGCTCTGTTCACACACGGCACTGGAAAGGGCTCTGTTCACACACGGCACTGGAAAGGGCTCTGTTCACACACGGCACTGGAAAGGGCTCTGTTCACACACGGCACTGGAAAGGGCTCTGTTCACACACGGCACTGGAAAGGGCTCTGTTCACACACGGCACTGGAAAGGGCTCTGTTCACACACGGCACTGGAAAGGGCTCTGTTCACACACGGCACTGGAAAGGGCTCTGTTCACACACGGCACTGGAAAGGTCTCTGTTCACACACGGCATTGGAAAGGGCTCTGTTCACACACGGCATTGGAAAGGGCTCTGTTCACACACGGCATTGGAAAGGGCTCTGTTCACACACGGCATTGGAAAAGGCTCAGTTCACACACGGCATTGGAAAGGGCTCAGTTCACACACGGCATTGGAAAGGGCTCAGTTCACACACGGCATTGGAAAGGGCTCTGTTCACACACGGCATTGGAAAGGGCTCTGTTCACACACGGCATTGGAAAGGGCTCTGTTCACACACGGCATTGGAAAGGGCTCTGTTCACACACGGCATTGGAAAGGGCTCTGTTCACACACGGCATTGGAAAGGGCTCTGTTCACACACGGCATTGGAAAGGGCTGTGTTCACACACGGCATTGGAAAGGGCTAAGTTCAAACACGGCATTGGAAAGGGCTCAGTTCACACATGGCATTGGAAAGGGCTCAGTTCACACACGGCAATGGAAAGGGCTCAGTTCACACACGGCACTGGAAAGGGCTCTGTTCACACATGGCATTGGAAAGGGCTCTGTTCACACACGGCAATGGAAAGGGCTCAGTTCACACACGGCAATGGAAAGGGCTCAGTTCACACACGGCATTGGAAAGGGCTCTGTTCACACACGGCATTGGAAAGGGCTCTGTTCACACACGGCATTGGAAAAGGCTCAGTTCACACACGGCATTGGAAAAGGCTCAGTTCACACACGGCATTGGAAAAGGCTCAGTTCACACACGGCATTGGAAAGGGCTCAGTTCACACACGGCATTGGAAAGGGCTCTGTTCACACACGGCATTGGAAAAGGCTCAGTTCACACACGGCATTGGAAAAGGCTCAGTTCACACACGGCATTGGAAAGGGCTCAGTTCACACACGGCATTGGAAAGGGCTCAGTTCACACACGGCATTGGAAAAGGCTCAGTTCACACATGGCATTGGAAAGGGCTCTGTTCACACACGGCACTGGAAAGGGCTCTGTTCACACACGGCATTGGAAAAGGGCTCAGTTCACACACGGCATTGGAAAAGGGCTCAGTTCACACACGGCATTGGAAAGGGCTCCGTTCACACACGGCATTGGAAAAGGGCTCAGTTCACACACGGCATTGGAAAGGGCTCTGTTCACACACGGCATTGGAAAGGGCTCTGTTCACACACGGCATTGGAAAGGGCTCTGTTCACACACGGCATTGGAAAGGGCTCTGTTCACACACGGCATTGGAAAGGGCTCTGTTCACACACGGCATTGGAAAGGGCTCTGTTCACACACGGCATTGGAAAGGGCTCTGTTCACACACGGCATTGGAAAGGGCTCTGTTCACACACGGCATTGGAAAGGGCTCTGTTCACACACGGCATTGGAAAGGGCTCTGTTCACACACGGCATTGGAAAGGGCTCAGTTCACACACGTCATTGGAAAGGGCTAAGTTCAAACACGGCATTGGAAAGGGCTCAGTTCACACACGGCATTGGAAAGGGCTCAGTTCACACACGGCAATGGAAAGGGCTCAGTTCACACACGGCACTGGAAAGGGCTCTGTTCACACATGGCATTGGAAAGGGCTCAGTTCACACACGGCAATGGAAAGGGCTCAGTTCACACACGGCATTGGAAAGGGCTCTGTTCACACACGGCATTGGAAAGGGCTCTGTTCACACACGGCATTGGAAAAGGCTCAGTTCACACACGGCATTGGAAAAGGCTCAGTTCACACACGGCATTGGAAAAGGCTCAGTTCACACACGGCATTGGAAAAGGCTCAGTTCACACACGGCATTGGAAAGGGCTCTGTTCACACATGGCATTGGAAAGGGCTCAGTTCACACACGGCATTGGAAAGGGCTCTGTTCACACACGGCATTGGAAAAGGCTCAGTTCACACACGGCATTGGAAAAGGCTCAGTTCACACACGGCATTGGAAAGGGCTCTGTTCACACATGGCATTGGAAAGGGCTCAGTTCACACACGGCAATGGAAAGGGCTCAGTTCACACACGGCATTGGAAAAGGCTCAGTTCACACATGGCATTGGAAAGGGCTCTGTTCACACACGGCACTGGAAAGGGCTCTGTTCACACACGGCATTGGAAAAGGGCTCAGTTCACACACGGCATTGGAAAGGGCTCCGTTCACACACGGCATTGGAAAAGGGCTCAGTTCACACACGGCATTGGAATGGGCTCTGTTCACACATGGCATTGGAAAGGGCTCTGTTCACACACGGCGTTGGAAAAGGGCTCAGTTCACACACGGCATTGGAAAGGGCTCTGTTCACACATGGCATTGGAAAGGGCTCTGTTCACACACGGCATTGGAAAGGGCTCAGTTCACACACGGCATTGGAAAGGGCTCAGTTCACACACGGCATTGGAAAGGGCTCAGTTCACACACGGCATTGGAAAGGGCTCAGTTCACACACGGCATTGGAAAGGGCTCAGTTCACACACGGCATTGGAAAGGGCTCAGTTCACACACGGCATTGGAAAGGGCTCAGTTCACACATGGCATTGGAAAGGGCTCTGTTCACACACGGCATTGGAAAGGGCTCTGTTCACACATGGCATTGGAAAGGGCTCAGTTCACACACGGCATTGGAAAGGGCTCTGTTCACACACGGCATTGGAAAGGGCTCTGTTCACACACGGCATTGGGAAAGGCTCTGTTCACACACGGCATTGGAAAGGGCTCAGTTCACACACGGCATTGGAAAGGGCTCTGTTCACACATGGCATTGGGAAGGGCTCAGTTCACACACGGCATTGGAAAGGGCTCTGTTCACACATGGCATTGGGAAGGGCTCAGTTCACACATGGCATTGGAAAGGGCTCTGTTCACACACGGCGTTGGAAAGGGCTCTGTTCACACATGGCGTTGGAAAGGGCTCTGTTCACACATGGCGTTGGAAAGGGCTCTGTTCACACATGGCGTTGGAAAGGGCTCTGTTCACACATGGCGTTGGAAAGGGCTCTGTTCACACATGGCGTTGGAAAGGGCTCTGTTCACACATGGCGTTGGAAAGGGCTCTGTTCACACATGGCGTTGGAAAGGGCTCTGTTCACACATGGCATTGGAAAGGGCTCAGTTCACACATGGCATTGGAAAGGGCTCAGTTCACACATGGCATTGGAAAGGGCTCTGTTCACACATGATATTGGAAAGGGCTCTGTTCACACACGGCATTGGAAAGGGCTCAGTTCACACACGGCATTGGAAAGGGCTCAGTTCACACACGGCATTGGAAAGGGCTCTGTTCACACACGGCATTGGAAAGGGCTCAGTTCACACATGGCATTGGAAAGGGCTCAGTTCACACATGGCATTGGAAAGGGCTCCGTTCACACACGGCATTGGAAAGGGCTCAGTTCACACACGGCATTGGAAAGGGCTCAGTTCACACATGGTATTGGAAAGGGCTCAGTTCACACATGGCATTGGAAAGGGCTCCGTTCACACACGGCATTGGAAAGGGCTCAGTTCACACACGGCATTGGAAAGGGCTCTGTTCACACATGGTATTGGAAAGGGCTCAGTTCACACACGGCACTGGAAAGGGCTCAGTTCACACACGGCATTGGAAAGGGCTCTGTTCACACACGGCATTGGAAAGGGCTCTGTTCACACACGGCATTGGAAAGGGCTCTGTTCACACACGGCATTGGAAAGGGCTCTGTTCACACACGGCATTGGAAAGGGCTCTGTTCACACACGGCATTGGAAAGGGCTCCGTTCACACACGGCATTGGAAAGGGCTCCGTTCACACACGGCATTGGAAAGGGCTCAGTTCACACACGGCATTGGAAAGGGCTCTGTTCACACACGGCATTGGAAAGGGCTCCGTTCACACACGGCATTGGAAAGGGCTCTGTTCACACACGGCATTGGAAAGGGCTCCGTTCACACACGGCATTGGAAAGGGCTCAGTTCACACACGGCATTGGAAAGGGCTCAGTTCACACATGGCATTGGAAAGGGCTCTGTTCACACATGGCATTGGAAAGGGCTCAGTTCACACATGGCATTGGAAAGGGCTCTGTTCACACATGGCATTGGAAAGGGTTCAGTTCACACACGGCATTGGAAAGGGCTCAGTTCACACATGGCATTGGAAAGGGCTCTGTTCACACACGGCGTTGGAAAGGGCTCTGTTCACACACGGCATTGGAAAGGGCTCAGTTCACACACGGCATTGGAAAGGGCTCAGTTCACACACGGCATTGGAAAGGGCTCAGTTCACACACGGCATTGGAAAGGGCTCTGTTCACACACGGCATTGGAAAGGGCTCTGTTCACACACGGCATTGGAAAGGGCTCAGTTCACACATGGCATTGGAAAGGGCTGTGTTCACACACGGCATTGGAAAGGGCTCAGTTCACACATGGCATTGGAAAGGGCTCTGTTCACACACGGTATTGGAAAGGGCTCTGTTCACACATGGCATTGGAAAGGGTTCAGTTCACACACGGCATTGGAAAGGGTTCAGTTCACACACGGCATTGGAAAGGGCTCTGTTCACACATGGCATTGGAAAGGGCTCAGTTCACACACGGCATTGGAAAGGGTTCAGTTCACACATGGCATTGGAAAGGGCTCTGTTCACACATGGCATTGGAAAGGGCTCTGTTCACACATGGCATTGGAAAGGGCTCTGTTCACACATGGCATTGGAAAGGGCTCTGTTCACACATGGCATTGGAAAGGGCTCAGTTCACACACGGCATTGGAAAGGGCTCAGTTCACACACGGCATTGGAAAGGGCTCAGTTCACACACGGCATTGGAAAGGGCTCTGTTCACACATGGCATTGGAAAGGGCTCAGTTCACACACGGCATTGGAAAGAGCTCTGTTCACACACGGCATTGGAAAGAGGTCTGTTCACACACGGCATTGGAAAGGGCTCAGTTCACACACGGCATTGGAATAGGGCTCAGTTCACACACGGCATTGGAAAGGGCTCAGTTCACACACGGCATTGGAAAGGGCTCTGTTCACACACGGCATTGGAAAGGGCTCTGTTCACACACGGCATTGGAAAGGGCTCAGTTCACACACGGCATTGGAAAGGGCTCTGTTCACACACGGCATTGGAAAGGGCTCAGTTCACACACGGCATTGGAAAGGGCTCAGTTCACACACGGCATTGGAAAGGGCTCAGTTCACACACGGCACTGGAAAGGGCTCTGTTCACACACGGCATTGGAAAGGGTTCAGTTCACACACGGCATTGGAAAGGGCTCTGTTCACACACGGTATTGGAAAGGGCTCAGTTCACACACGGCATTGGAAAGGGCTCTGTTCACACATGGCATTGGAAAGGGCTCAGTTCACACACGGTATTGGAAAGGGCTCAGTTCACACATGGCATTGGAAAGGGCTCAGTTCACACACGGCATTGGAAAGGGCTCTGTTCACACATGGCATTGGAAAGGGCTCTGTTCACACATGGTATTGGAAAGGGCTCAGTTCACACACGGCATTGGAAAGGGCTCTGTTCACACACGGCATTGGAAAGGGCTCTGTTCACACACGGTATTGGAAAGGGCTCAGTTCACACATGGCATTGGAAAGGGCTCAGTTCACACACGGCAGGAAAGGGCTCTGTTCACACATGGCATTGGAAAAGGGCTCAGTTCACACACGGCATTGGAAAAGGGCTCTGTTCACACACGGCATTGGAAAGGGCTCTGTTCACACACGGCATTGGAAAGGGCTCTGTTCACACACGGTATTGGAAAGGGCTCAGTTCACACACGGCATTGGAAAGGGCTCTGTTCACACACGGCATTGGAAAGGGCTCAGTTCACACACGGCATTGGAAAGGGCTCAGTTCACACACGGTATTGGAAAGGGCTCAGTTCACACATGGCATTGGAAAAGGGCTCAGTTCACACACGGCAGGAAAGGGCTCTGTTCACACACGGCATTGGAAAGGGTTCAGTTCACACACGGCATTGGAAAGGGCTCAGTTCACACACGGCATTGGAAAGGGCTCTGTTCACACACGGCATTGGAAAGGGCTCTGTTCACACACGGTATTGGAAAGGGCTCAGTTCACACACGGCATTGGAAAGGGCTCTGTTCACACACGGTATTGGAAAGGGCTCTGTTCACACACGGCATTGGAAAGGGCTCAGTTCACACACGGCAGGAAAGGGCTCTGTTCACACATGGCATTGGAAAAGGGCTCAGTTCACACACGGCATTGGAAAAGGGCTCTGTTCACACACGGCATTGGAAAGGGCTCTGTTCACACACGGCATTGGAAAGGGCTCTGTTCACACACGGCATTGGAAAGGGCTCTGTTCACACACGGCATTGGAAAGGGCTCTGTTCACACACGGCATTGGAAAGGGCTCTGTTCACACACGGCATTGGAAAGGGCTCTGTTCACACACGGCATTGGAAAGGGCTCTGTTCACACATGGCATTGGAAAGGGCTCAGTTCACACATGGCATTGGAAAGGGTTCAGTTCACACACGGCATTGGAAAGGGCTCTGTTCACACATGGCATTGGAAAGGGCTCAGTTCACACATGGCATTGGAAAGGGCTCAGTTCACACATGGCATTGGAAAGGGCTCAGTTCACACATGGCATTGGAAAGGGTTCAGTTCACACACGGCACTGGAAAGGGCTCTGTTCACACATGGCATTGGAAAGGGTTCAGTTCACACATGGCATTGGAAAGGGCTCAGTTCACACACGGCATTGGAAAGGGCTCAGTTCACACATGGCATTGGAAAGGGCTCAGTTCACACATGGCATTGGAAAGGGCTCAGTTCACACATGGCATTGGAAAGGGCTCAGTTCACACATGGCATTGGAAAGGGCTCAGTTCACACATGGCATTGGAAAGGGCTCTGTTCACACATGGCATTGGAAAGGGCTCTGTTCACACTTGGCGTTGGAAAGGGCTCAGTTCACACACGGCGTTGGAAAGGGCTCTGTTCACACATGATATTGGAAAGGGCTCAGTTCACACATGGCGTTGGAAAGGGCTCTGTTCACACACGGCGTTGGAAAGGGCTCTGTTCACACACGGCGTTGGAAAGGGCTCTGTTCACACACGGCGTTGGAAAGGGCTCTGTTCACACACGGCATTGGAAAGGGCTCAGTTCACACATGGCGTTGGAAAGGGCTCAGTTCACACATGGCATTGGAAAGGGCTCTGTTCACACATGGCATTGGAAAGGGCTCTGTTCACACATGGCATTGGAAAGGGCTCTGTTCACACATGGCATTGGAAAGGACTCTGTTCACACATGATATTGGAAAGGGCTCAGTTCACACATGGCATTGGAAAGGGCTCAGTTCACACACGGCATTGGAAAGGGCTCTGTTCACACACGGCATTGGAAAGGGCTCTGTTCACACACGGCATTGGAAAGGGCTCTGTTCACACACGGCATTGGAAAGGGCTCTGTTCACACACGGCATTGGAAAGGGCTCTGTTCACACACGGCATTGGAAAGGGCTCTGTTCACACACGGCATTGGAAAGGGCTCTGTTCACACACGGCATTGGAAAGGGCTCTGTTCACACACGGCATTGGAAAGGGCTCTGTTCACACACGGCATTGGAAAGGGCTCTGTTCACACACGGCATTGGAAAGGGCTCTGTTCACACACGGCATTGGAAAGGGCTCTGTTCACACACGGCATTGGAAAGGGTTCAGTTCACACACGGCATTGGAAAGGGTTCAGTTCACACACGGCATTGGAAAGGGTTCAGTTCACACACGGCATTGGAAAGGGTTCAGTTCACACACGGCATTGGAAAGGGCTCTGTTCACACACGGCATTGGAAAGGGCTCTGTTCACACACGGCATTGGAAAGGGCTCAGTTCACACATGGCGTTGGAAAGGGCTCAGTTCACACATGGCATTGGAAAGGGCTCTGTTCACACATGGCGTTGGAAAGGGCTCTGTTCACACACGGCATTGGAAAGGGCTCTGTTCACACACGGCATTGGAAAGGGCTCTGTTCACACACGGCATTGGAAAGGGCTCTGTTCACACACGGCATTGGAAAGGGCTCTGTTCACACACGGCATTGGAAAGGGCTCTGTTCACACACGGCATTGGAAAGGGCCCTGTTCACACACGGCATTGGAAAGGGCTCAGTTCACACACGGCATTGGAAAGGGCTCTGTTCACACATGGCATTGGAAAGGGCTCAGTTCACACACGGCATTGGAAAGGGTTCAGTTCACACATGGCATTGGAAAGGGCTCTGTTCACACACGGCATTGGAATAGGGCTCAGTTCACACACGGCACTGGAAAGGGCTCTGTTCACACACGGCACTGGAAAGGGCTCAGTTCACACACGGCACTGGAAAGGGCTCAGTTCACACACGGCACTGGAAAGGGCTCTGTTCACACACGGCACTGGAAAGGGCTCAGTTCACACACGGCACTGGAAAGGGCTCTGTTCACACACGGCACTGGAAAGGGCTCTGTTCACACATGGCATTGGAAAGGGCTCAGTTCACACACGGCACTGGAAAGGGCTCTGTTCACACATGGCATTGGAAAGGGCTCTGTTCACACATGGCATTGGAAAGGGCTCTGTTCACACATGGCATTGGAAAGGGCTCTGTTCACACATGGCATTGGAAAGGGCTCAGTTCACACACGGCATTGGAAAGGGCTCAGTTCACACACGGCATTGGAAAGGGCTCAGTTCACACACGGCATTGGAAAGGGCTCAGTTCACACACGGCATTGGAAAGGGCTCAGTTCACACACGGCATTGGAAAGGGCTCAGTTCACACACGGCACTGGAAAGGGCTCAGTTCACACACGGCACTGGAAAGGGCTCTGTTCACACACGGCACTGGAAAGGGCTCTGTTCACACACGGCACTGGAAAGGGCTCTGTTCACACACGGCACTGGAAAGGGCTCTGTTCACACACGGCACTGGAAAGGGCTCTGTTCACACACGGCACTGGAAAGGGCTCTGTTCACACACGGCACTGGAAAGGGCTCTGTTCACACACGGCATTGGAAAGGGCTCTGTTCACACATGGCATTGGAAAGGGCTCTGTTCACACATGGCATTGGAAAGGGCTCTGTTCACACATGGCATTGGAAAGGGCTCTGTTCACACATGGCATTGGAAAGGGCTCTGTTCACACACGGCATTGGAAAGGGCTCAGTTCACACACGGCATTGGAAAGGGCTCAGTTCACACATGGCATTGGAAAGGGCTCAGTTCACACACGGCATTGGAAAGGGCTCTGTTCACACATGGCATTGGAAAGGGCTCTGTTCACACACGGCATTGGAATAGGGCTCAGTTCACACACGGCATTGGAAAGGGCTCAGTTCACACACGGCACTGGAAAGGGCTCTGTTCACACACGGCACTGGAAAGGGCTCTGTTCACACACGGCACTGGAAAGGGCTCTGTTCACACACGGCACTGGAAAGGGCTCTGTTCACACACGGCACTGGAAAGGGCTCTGTTCACACACGGCACTGGAAAGGGCTCTGTTCACACACGGCACTGGAAAGGGCTCTGTTCACACACGGCACTGGAAAGGGCTCTGTTCACACACGGCACTGGAAAGGGCTCTGTTCACACACGGCACTGGAAAGGGCTCTGTTCACACACGGCACTGGAAAGGGCTCTGTTCACACACGGCATTGGAAAGGGCTCTGTTCACACACGGCATTGGAAAGGGCTCTGTTCACACACGGCATTGGAAAGGGCTCTGTTCACACACGGCATTGGAAAGGGCTCTGTTCACACATGGCATTTGAAAGGGCTCAGTTCACACATGGCATTGGAAAGGGCTCAGTTCACACATGGCATTGGAAAGGGCTCAGTTCACACATGGCATTGGAAAGGGCTCTGTTCACACATGGCATTGGAAAGGGCTCTGTTCACACATGGCATTGGAAAGGGCTCTGTTCACACATGGCATTGGAAAGGGCTCTGTTCACACATGGCATTGGAAAGGGCTCTGTTCACACATGGCATTGGAAAGGGCTCAGTTCACACATGGCATTGGAAAGGGCTCAGTTCACACACGGCATTGGAAAGGGCTCTGTTCACACACGGCATTGGAAAGGGCTCAGTTCACACACGGCATTGGAAAGGGCTCAGTTCACACACGGCATTGGAAAGGTCTCTGTTCACACATGGCATTGGAAAGGGCTCTGTTCACACATGGCATTGGAAAGGGCTCTGTTCACACATGGCATTGGAAAGGGCTCTGTTCACACATGGCATTGGAAAGGGCTCTGTTCACACATGGCATTGGAAAGGGCTCAGTTCACACATGGCATTGGAAAGGGCTCAGTTCACACATGGCATTGGAAAGGTCTCTGTTCACACATGGCATTGGAAAGGGCTCTGTTCACACATGGCATTGGAAAGGGCTCTGTTCACACATGGCATTGGAAAGGGCTCAGTTCACACACGGCACTGGAAAGGGCTGTGTTCACACACGGCACTGGAAAGGGCTGTGTTCACACACGGCATTGGAAAGGGCTCAGTTCACACACGGCATTGGAAAGGGCTCAGTTCACACACGGCATTGGAAAGGGCTCTGTTCACACACGGCATTGGAAAGGGCTCTGTTCACACACGGCATTGGAAAGGGCTCTGTTCACACACGGCACTGGAAAGGGCTCTGTTCACACACGGCACTGGAAAGGGCTCTGTTCACACATGGCATTGGAAAGGGCTCAGTTCACACATGGCATTGGAAAGGGCTCTGTTCACACATGGCATTGGAAAGGGCTCAGTTCACACATGGCATTGGAAAGGGCTCAGTTCACACATGGCATTGGAAAGGGCTCTGTTCACACACGGCATTGGAAAGGGCTCTGTTCACACACGGCATTGGAAAGGGCTCTGTTCACACACGGCATTGGAAAGGGCTCGGTTCAGACACGGCCTTGGGAAGGGCTCGGTTCAGACACGGCCTTGGGAAGGGCTCGGTTCAGACACGGCCTTGGGAAGGGCTCGGTTCAGACACGGCCTTGGGAAGGGCTCGGTTCAGACACGGCCTTGGGAAGGGCTCGGTTCAGACACGGCCTTGGGAAGGGCTCGGTTCAGACACGGCCTTGGGAAGGGCTCGGTTCAGACACGGCCTTGGGAAGGGCTCGGTTCAGACACGGCCTTGGGAAGGGCTCGGTTCAGACACGGCCTTGGGAAGGGCTCGGTTCAGACACGGCCTTGGGAAGGGCTCGGTTCAGACTTGGCCTTGGGAAGGGCTCGGTTCAGACTTGGCCTTGGGAAGGGCTCGGTTCACACACGGCCTTGGGAAGGGCTCCGTTCACACACGGCCTTGGGAAGGGCTCCGTCCACACACGGCCTTGGGAAGGGCTCCGTTCACACACGGCCTTGGGAAGGGCTCCGTTCACACACGGCCTTGGGAAGGGCTCCGTTCACACACGGCCTTGGGAAGGGCTCGGTTCAGACACGGCCTTGGGAAGGGCTCGGTTCAGACACGGCCTTGGGAAGGGCTCGGTTCAGACACGGCCTTGGGAAGGGCTCGGTTCAGACACGGCCTTGGGAAGGGTTCGGTTCAGACACGGCCTTTGGAAGGGTTCAGTTCAGAGACGGCCTTGGGAAGGGTTCAGTTCAGACACGGCCTTGGGAAGGGCTCAGTTCTGACCAGCACAACCATGTCAATGTTCAGGTGCCCACCGCCCCCCGGCAAGGAGGAAGACAAAGAGAAGAAACTGTGCACTCCTCAAGAAGATGAAAATGAACCTATGGACCCCAGAATGGCCACTGTACAGTGCTGTTCTGCGTACCAGCTGAGCGGTGGAGGTGCCAAGTGTCGGACTCCCAACCAATGTGATATTGTCACGATGTGGCTGCAGGTGTCATGCCAGGTACGAGAAGACTCTCGGCGAGCGCTACGAGGGAACACCAGGGTAGCAATATAATGGATGACCCTGACGGTAGGGAGAGCGGTCACCTCCTACCACTTATCTAACGCTGATCCCTGCACACCATAATGTCCCTAGACAGGTCCTTTCCCCATGCGCAGTCCCATACCTAGGCCCTCACTAGCCCTGAACTCATCCTGACTAGTGAAGGCCACTGCAATAAGAAGACACATGGAAGGAAAGACAAACAGGTGGGGAAAAACACAACAAATAACAATCCATGGCTTCTCCAAGAGGAACTCCTCAGCTGCAACAGAAGCGACACCTCAGCTTCTATATAGACTGGCTCTTTCAAAGTGGACAGCATAGGTATGAGCTATAGCCAGCATTGGAAGGAATGAAAAGCAACTACCTGTTAGATCGCTGCAGGATAAAAATGAACCTTAACCCCTTCAGTACTGGATGTAATTAAATAACCTCCAACTCAGGGTAAACGAGGAGCTGGTGCTAAAGAGGATCTGTGATCAAAAATACATTGTGACCTGCGAGATCACGTCAGGCGGTGACACACTCATGACAGATATTTATGACTATCCTAATGAGATAGGCCACTTATAAAAGGAGCTTATCCCTAGCACACGCACTCTCAGCTGAGTGGAGTGTGCTGTATAAATGGAAGGCATTGTGAGTGGGAGCTGTCTGGTGAATCTGATGTAGCCACCTTGAGACTCATTTCTCGAGATCTTGGATCCACAACTTCTGCGCTTTACCTCGGTGTGGACTTAGTGGGAAAACACAGATACGGCTGCTTGGATCAATTCCACTCAAAGGATAGAGAAAAGCACAAGAAAGTGAGTTGAGAGGAGCCTCCCAGCGTCTCGCCCGCTCCAGATATACCTCCTAATGAAAATATAAGCCGCCGAAGATAAGAATAATTGTTCTCATTATCCAGGAGAACGCTCAAAAGATATTTAAAGTCTAAGAAGCCGTTGAATTCCTCTGAAAGATACCGGGGACCGGGAATGAAGGCGCTACGTGAGGATACCAATAGTCTCTGTTTCTTAGAGGATGAGGAGAAACCGGTAAACCGACTCCAAAGTGTAAAAAGAAGAAAAGAGCCGGGAGGTAGTGATGGTGCAGGGCAGCGGGAGCGGCGCAGGACCAGTAAGGGTGCCCATGCCCAATTGGGGCTATATGGGAAGGATCCAATGGCGCCCAGATGTGAGTGCCAGGAATCCAGGACCACAGGGTCTGATGTCTGCTCCTGCCTCATCACATACCCAGCTTCATGCTTTTTCAGCACAGCTCCAATCTGGTGCTCGGAACTCCTGTAATCAGGAGTTTCATCACACAAGTGCTCATAACAAGTCTACGAGAGCCAGGACAAGGCTCTCATAGACTTTTATTGAGTTTTGACATATGGTGCTGAGGCTGCCAGCAGGTCAGAAATCGCTGATGTCTGAACGGAGTGTCGGAGAAAACAAATAAAGACAGCGGCAGGTGAGTATATGACAGGGGGCAGGGGGCTTACATTTAAAGCACCAGTGGTGAAAAAAGAAATGCTGAAGTGGTGTTTTAAAGAAAATCTGAAGGCTAATTTTTGTTATGGAATCTGAAATAGGTGCAGAGATCCTGATTCCAACTATGTCACTTACTAGGCTGTGTTTTCTGTTTTAATACAATCAGTGTTTTATCAGTAGGACATTATCACCACAGGACTAGGTGTCTCTTACCTGCTAGTCCAATCCAGCCCCCAGCACTGATTAGCAGCTTTATGCCTATGCTTAGTGTGCTCAAAAAGTTGCCAATCATAGATGTGGGAGGGATTATACACAGCTTAACATTCTGTGATTGTATCAAGCAGCCCAGCAAGTGACACATCGCTGGAATCAGGGTCTCTGCCTCTACACCATTCTGCTCTCAGTTTACATAGCAAAAACCTGCCAACAGATTCCTTTTAATGACTTCGATAGGAAAAGTGTTGTGGGAAAGCTTTGCAACATGTGCAGAGATCACTGTTCAGGAAGGGGCTGAAGGAGAGTTGTGACCATAATCGCATGCTCTGCTACATTTACTTAAACAGGAGAGGTAAGTTGTGACATCAATTATTCATAATGGTGGATCCTGTGATATCTACACTCATTAATTTCGAAAGTACAACACCAAGCAGGAAATGTAACGCCCCCTTTGTGACCTAAGGCTGGGCTTAACCTTCCAGAAAGTTATGAACTGGCAGTTTTCCCCATATCTCTGCCCCTGAGTGTCCCACATGGAAGATATGACCATCATATTTCTAGTTATGATTTGATCAATTCATAGTTATGAAACATGATACATCAGTGGGCTTCCCTCGGAGAGTTATTAATTTTAAGCTGATATGCACGTCACACTATTAATAAAAAATGTGTGTGATGTGCATCTCCCCTTTGTGGAGCCGGAAATATGCATGCACTATGTGTGGGTGCTACACACTCCCCAATATTGTAACTTTTTCCCCCGAACCAGACTGAAAAATGGTTTTGAAGCTTTACTGAATCTATCAATTGCCCGTTCTCCTCCCTAGCTGAGTTACTTTGTTAGCAGGGTGTCTGACTCTGCTTTCTTGCTATAATTAACTTTTGTCACTTGGCCATTTGGTTCTTGCTGCAGAGCAGGATGTGTGTAAATGAAAAGTTACAGCTGACCGACATGTATGAACTCCATTTTTCTCACAATATTCTTCACAATATTCCTCATAGGAGGCAAGTCCAGAGATGCTGCAGCCATGGGTGACAGGTCTGGAGACACTGCATCCATAGGAGACAAGTCTGGAGATGCTGAAGCCATGGCAGATAAGTTTGAAGACACTGGAGCCAATAGAGATAAGTCACGAGATACTGCAGCCATGGGTGACAAGTACAGAGACACTACATGCATGGGAGACAAGTTTGGAGACACTTCAGCCATAAGAGTCAAGTTTAGAGACCCTGTAACCATAGGAGTAAAGTCTGGAGAAACTGCAGTCATGGATGACAAGTCTGGAGACACTGCAGCCATGGATGACAAGTCTGGAGACACTGTAGCTATGGGAGACAATTCCGGAGATGCTGTAGCCATAGCAGACAAGTCTAGAGATGCTGTAGCCATGGATGACAAGTCCAGAGACACTGAATCCATAGGAGAAAAGTCTGGAGATGCTGCAGCCATGGGAGACAAGTCTGGAAATGCTGAAGCCATGGCAGAAAAGTTTGAAGACACTGTAGCCAATGGAGACAAGTTCAGAGATACTGCAGCCATGGGTGACAACTCCAGAGACACTACATCCATGAGAGACAAGTTGGGAGACACTGCAGCCATACGAGTCAAGTTTAGAGACCCTGTAACCATAGGAGGAAAGGCTGGAGACACTGCAGTCATGGATGACAAGTCTGGAGACACTGCAGCTATGGAAGACAATTCCGGAGATGCTGTAGCCATGAATGACAAGTCTGGAGACACTGCAGCTATGGAAGACAATTCCGGAGATGCTGTAGCCATGAATGACAAGTCTGGAGACACTGCAGCTATGGAAGACAATTCCAGAGATGCTGTAGCCATGAATGACAAGTCTGGAGACACTGCAGCTATGGGAGACAAGTCTGGAGATGCGGCAGCCATAGGACACAAGTCTGGAGACACTGCGGCCATGGGAGACAAGTCCGGAGATGCTGCAGCCATAGGAGACAAGTCCGGAGATGCTGCAGCCACAGGAGCATGCTTGGCTACGCAGACTCCTCATAGTAGCATGCGCAACATGTGACCTGTCATTAAAGGGTTGAAACCTCAGATATTTATTTGCTCCTCTTTGACACAGACCTGTGACAAGATTGGGGCCCTTTAGTGCACTTAGTCATAAATTCACCTCTATGAAAGTTCCAAAAATGAAAAATTAAAATCTGCGCTTCCACAGTTATTTTGAGACCTGGCACAGGAGCGAGGGGAGAGATCGGCGCATGCGCAGCCACGCACAACATTAATGCTGGAAACGTCTGAATTTGGAATACCCCTTTAAGTCCTTATTCAAAGTCATAATTTTATTTTTTAGAAAATATCCTTTACTGCAAAAAGTGTCCACTTTGCTATTCAGACGAAGAAAATTGAGCTGTCGATTCAGCAAAACAGAACAGTCGGCATCCGGCCTTAATTATCCTAAAACTTATGAGAGGTAATTCTATAATGAAACGACAAGTTAATTTATTGTATAAACCTTACCGCAGCGCACAGAAACATCGGGAGCCGAAAGTCAATTTTCTACAAACAACTAAATAGGGTTTTCCTACTTTTTCGGCAAAACCTCAAACCTTCAACAACACCCCCATGATGTGCAACAAGTGCAGCTCATGGGTCTAAAGATGTAAAGGGAATCATTTTGGGTTCCTTTGTGGTGTAAAGTAGTGGTTCAGTTTATTTCTGGGGATTATTTAAAAGATTGGGAGTCTTGTCATATTCTTCAAGGGGTTGTCCCAGGTTGGGGCTCAAGTCTGCAGTCACTCTGTCAGGATTCTTCAATTCGGGCACTGGAAGCGGTCGGGTGCGTGACCACAATTAAGAAATTTGCAAATATGCGGTCACATGCCAACTAGTCGTGCACGGCCTCTCTCAATACAAGTGAACTGACTTGAGCCGGGCACGTCTAGTTGGAATGTGTCCAGAAGTATACAAATCACATATTCGAGGTCACGTGACTGTCCACTCCCGACATCAACATCAGATGATCAAGACAGCGTGCACTGTGCACACTGTGAGGATCACATATAGTGACTGCAGACTTGAGCCCTAAGCCTGGACAAAAATAAATCTTTATTTTTTTATTTTAAAATTATTTTAAAATATTTTTTTAAATGTATATATGTATATATATATATATATATATATATGTATATATATATGTATATATATATATATATATATATATATATTATAATATATAATATATACAAATATTATATATATAAATATATATTCTATATATAAATAATATAATATATAACATATGATATAATATATATATATATACTGTATGTATATATATATATGTATATAAATATATATATATATATATATATATATATATATATATATATATATATATATACTGTATGTATATATATGTATATATATATATATATATATATATATATATATATATATATATTGTATATATTTATTTTTTATATATATATATATATATATATATATATATATATATATAAATATATTTTTTATAACTATAAAGGACAACCCTTTAAACCATACCCTTCACTTCAGGTATTTTAACAGAGTAATCTGATGTGTCTGATCAGGAAAAATAACACTATTTCTGGCCATTTTTTGACTTGCGTCCTTTATTTTTTCCCCAGTGTTCCCTGTGCAGGTTCTGTCTCTAGTTTGTAGTTGTCTCTGAGCTGGTGGGTGTCGATTAGATGCTATGATGGCCTCCCATACGCATCACAGATGGACATGAGGGATTACAGCTCTCCTATCTCAGGTTCAGAAGAAGCAGCAGCAGCATGGAGGAAATTATACAGCAGGACTCAGCAGTGTAGATGTAAATCCAGCTCTGGGATTAGATAAAACACTTACTAGAAAGTAACAGCATGGAGTACATTATACACCAGGAATGAGCAGTGTAGCTGAGAATCCAGCTCTGGGATTATACATTTACTAGAAAGCAGTATGGCTTCTGCCTTACCCTGTTCTTTCCTTCTCCATAGACTTTAATAGACAGCTGTAATTTGATCCTTGACAATCCAGCAGTCAATCCTATCTTGACCAATATGGATTTTGAAAGCTTTTCAGAGTGAATGATGAATTCATAGGGTAGAGAGGAAAGAAAAAGTGGCTCAAAAGTGGAGAAAGAAACAGAAAACTACTGATATATTAAAAAATTGTATTATATTTGCAAGCATTATTGATTTGCAACACCAGCAGCATGGAGGACTTTGTACTTAGCAGTGTAACTGCAAATCCAGCTCTGGAACTAAACACTAGAAAGCAACATGATTTGTGTTTTAGTCTCCTCTTCTCTTCTCCATAGATTTCAATAGACAATCTGCAATCTGATCCCTGGACAGGATGGGTTTCAACAAACTTTTCAGAGCAAAGAAAGAAGAAGTGGCTCAAAAGTGGGGAAAGAAGAAGAAAACTACTGATATATTACAAAATGTCTTATATTTGAAAGCATTATTGATTTTCAAAATCAGCAGCATGGAGAATTTTAGTTCTGGAGCTGCATTTGCAGTTACACTGCTCAGTACAAAGTCATCCATGCTTATCCATCCTCCCTAAGGATCAGATTGCAGCTGTCTATTGAAATCTATGGAGAAGGGAAGAGGAGACTAAAGCACAAGTCATGTTGATATCTAGTGTTTAGTTCTAGAGCTGGATTTACAGTTACACTGCTAAGTACAGACACTAGAAAGCAACATGTTGTGTTTTACTATCCTCTTCCCTTCTCCATAGATTTCAATAGACAGCTGCAATCTGATCCCTGAGGAGGATGGATTAGCATCTGATTCCTGAGGAGGATGGATTAGCATGGAAGACTTTGTACTGAGTAATGTAACTGCAAATCCAGCTCTAAAATTAAAAAGTAGAAATCAACATGACTTGTGTTTTAGTCTCCTATTCCCATCTCCATAGATTTCAATAGGCAGCTGCAATCTGAACCCTGGGGAGGATGGATTAGCCTTGAGGACTTTGTACTCAACAGTGTAACTGCAAATACAGCTTAGAACTAAACACTAGAAAGCAACATCACTTGTGCTTTTTAGTCTCCTCTTGCCTTCTCCATAGATTTCAATAGACAGCTGCAATCTGATCCCTGAGGATGATGGATTAGCATGGATTACTTTGTACTGAGCAGCATAACTGCAAATCCAGCTCTAGAACTAAACACTAGAAAGACACATGGCTTATCCTTTAGTCTCCTCTTCCCTTTTTCATAGCTTTCAATAGACAGCTGCAATCTGATCCCTGGGGAGGATGGATTAGTATGGAGGACTTTGTACTGAGTAATGTAACTGCAAATCCAGCTCTAAAACTAAAAACTAGAAATCAACATGACTTGTGCTTTAGTCTCCTCTTGCCTTCTCCATAGATTTCAATAGACAGCTGCAATCTGAACATTGGGGAGGATGGATTAGCATTGAGGACTTTGTACTGAACAGTGTAACTGCAAATCCAGCTCTAGAAATAAACACTAGAAAGCAACATGACTTATCCTTAAGTGTCCTCTTCCCTTCTCCATAGATTTCAATAGACAGCTGCAATCTGATCCCTGGGAAGGAAGGATTAGCATGGAGGACTTTGTACTGAGCAGCGTAACTGCAAATCCAGCTCTAGAACTAAACACTAGAAAGAAACATGGCTTATCCTTTAGTCTCCTCTTCCCTTTTCCATAGCTTTCAATAGAAAGCTGCAATCTTATCCCTGGGGAGGATGGATAAGTATGGAGGACTTTGTACTGAGTAATATAACTGCAAATCCAGCTGTACAACTAAAAACTAGAAATCAACATGACTTGTGCTTTAGTCTACTCTTGCCTTCTCCATAGATTTCAATAGACAGCTGCAATCTGATCATTGGGCAGGATGGATTTTAACAAAGAAGAAGTGGCTCAAAAGTGGAGAAAGAAGCAGAAAGCTACTGATATATTACAAAGTGTCTATTGATTTATGCAAAGTCTGTTGAAAACCTCAGTGACTGTTTCTTTCTCTTTTAGTCTGACTTTTCCTGCCCCTGTCTGGCCCTTTAGAGATTATTTCATGGGTACTCATTCAAGCTGAAAACAGAACTTATTTCTTGCTGGTCCCTTCAGCTACATTGATACTGTAAATAATTACATTTTCTGCAAAACCCCTGGTGGACCGAATTCCGAAACCTGCGGCTGCTTATCTGACCCTGGGTCATATCTGGTGCAACATTGTTACCAAACCTAAAAGCCCAGATAAGCTCTTCTGCCCGTGGATGAGAAAAGAGTCCGTGGATATATCGACGACATTCCTCATATGACTTAATTTAATTGTTTACGCTCCACAAAGCCGCTTCAGGCGGAGAAACAATTAAAATGAAACAATGAAACGATACAAGGCAGAAAGGGAAGGTCAATGTCATTTCTATTGTAATTAAAAAAATAACTTACTTTTACAGTGGAAACATATTTTCGCTGTGTCGCGCGCTCGCAGTGTTTAACATGCAATGATTGATTACTCTAATTGAAAATTACGAAGCATTACAGCCTGTAGGCACCTGCGGAGTGATCCATACCAATATGTGTTAATTATCATTTCAGAATAGGGGCGACATTCGTCGTATAATGAATAAATTTAGCGAGGTGTCAGGGCTAATTCGCAAAGTCTCGATATAGATTTACGGCTATCGGTGAAAAAACAACAGAGCAATAAAATGGCTGCAGAAATAATTGATGAGCCCTGCCGCCAAAATAAACATTAGGCAGGAGGCCGGAGTCAGGCTTGGGGCTAAGAAAGGGGGGGAAACAAAAGTCTCGAAATGTTAGGAATTGCCAATGAAAGTGAGATTTTATTTGTAGTTTACCCTCGAAATCCTATATAATGGACCCATGTTCGATCATATACATTCTGATGATCTGAAGTTGTGGGTTGTATTAATCACCTAGGCAAGTTAACGATGCAACAATTTTTATTTCTTCCGTACGTAGTCAATAATGCTCCTCCAGATCACGAATATCACGACCATAGAGTGCGTATCCAGCTCCAATCTCTATAGTCCATTCATGGGCACTAGGACAACAGATCCTCAACCCTCTACGGACCAACATGTGGCTTCTTGTTCTCCCTCTCCTGGGATCAGCCCCCTGGATGGGAAGAAGTGTGCCTCACACCTAGTCCCTTAAATATTTTCTATATGTAGCTCAAAATATGAAGATTACAGAAGTCCAGTCTGTAAAGATGTGTATTGTGGAAGCCCCCAGCAGAGATGGACAAAGACACACAACCCCCCCACCATGTGCAATGCCTCCTACTTTATTCCTGATTACATTAGAGTCCATGGATATAGGTTGGAGTTGACAACCCCTTCCCCCTTCTAATTGTGTACAGACAAGGGACCTTAAACTGACAAGAAAGCAAATCTCTAATAAAACACAACAATATGATCAATGTAACCAGCAATCTGTGCTGGAAAAAGTCCAATAGTGTTTAGTTCATGGCCAGCTCTTCACAACCCCTTTGACATTTTCTATATGTAGCTCAAAGTATGAAGGTTCTTGAAGCCCAGTCTGTAAAGATGTGTATTGTGGAAGCCCCCTGCAGAGATGAACAAAGACGCACAACCCCCGCATCAGATGCAGGACAATGACTCCTACAGTATGCTTGATTACATTAGAGTCCATGGAGACAGGCTGGAGTTGACACTCTGTCACAACCCCTTCCCCTTTCCAATTGTGTACAGATAAGTGACCTTAAACTGACAAGAAAGCAAATCTCTAATAAAACGCAACAATGTGATCAACGTAACCAGTGTCTTGTGCTGGAAAAAGTCTAATAGTATTTAGTTCGTGGCCAGCTCCTCAAACCCCTTAGACATTTTCTATATAAGCTAAAAGTATGAAGGTTCCAGAAGCCCAGTCTAAAAAGATGTGTATTAGAGAAGTCCCCTGATGAACAAAGATGCACACCCCTTCCACTAAGTGCAGGACAATGAATCCTACTATAGGTCTGGTTATATTAGAGTCCAACTAGAGGCCAACTAGCATGACACACTGACAGAAGTGCTCATCATACATTTTCTACATATAGCTCAAAATATAAAGGTTCGCGAAGCCCAGTCTATAAAGATGTGTATTGTGGAAGTCACCAGCAAAGATGAACAAAGACGCACAACCCCCCCACCACCACTTCCAGGTGCAAGACAATGAATCCTACTTTATGCCTGTTTACATTAGGGTCCATGGAGACAGGCTGGGGTTGATAACCCCTTCCCCCTTCCAATTGTGTACAGATAAGTGACCTTAAACTGACAAGAAAGCAAATCTCTAAAAAAACACAACAATATGATCAATGTAACCAGTGATCTGTGCTGATAAAAGTCCAATAGTCTTCAGTCCGTTGCCAGCTCCTCACAACCCCTTAGACATTTTCTATATGTAGCTACAAGTATGAAGGTTCCAGAATATGCCCTGATGAGCAAAGATGCACAACCCCCCCAGCAATTGCAGGACAATTAATCCTTCTATAGGTCTGATTATATTAGCGTCCATGGAGGCCAGCTAGAATAACACGCTGTTACAACCCCTTCCCCCTTCTAATTGTGTACAGACAAGTGACATTAAGCAAACAAGCAAGCTAATCTTGAATGAAACACAACAATATAATCTATGTAACCAGCGATCCAAGCTGGAAAAAGTCTGATTGTCTTTAGTTCATGGTGGGGGAGTGGGGGAGTAAGAACAGGGCTCGTACAGGAGTTAGGGTCATGCTGGAGGCTCAGACCTGGCTACCATCAAGCTTACCTCTGAGATAAGCAACAGTGCAGGGACCCCAGTCAGAGGGCCAGCATAGGTGTCGATGTTTAGTCATTTAATACCCCATGATACCTATTCATTCTAATTGGGAAAACCATACCTCCTTCTTTAGGTCCCAGCAGTTGGACCCCTCCGATCTTATCCTCAGCATATTAGCATAGCAGATAACGTATCTTCTCCGGACAACCCCTTTAATGATTTGTGCTAAACATTGGGGGAGGATAATAATGGGTGACACTTACATGTTTAGAGAAATGTGGATTTAAATACCCCTCACCCTCAATAAAATAATAGGAAATGTTAAATGTAATACAAAAAAAGTATAATCCCCTCCCCCATCCAAAAAAAAAGAAAAACTCCTTATTAAAATGAATTCAGTTAAATACTTTTCAGAAATAAAATATTGGAAGAACCACATTGTGATGACGAGAAAACCCCTAGACTGATCCATTATATATTAATGTACAGTTAGATTTTGGCAGAACATGTCTGTCGCCTCATTTGTGAGTCTCGTTGAACTAATGGACTTTTGCCTTTGAAGTCGGCTGGTAAATGGAATATCAGATATTCAGGGCACTGATACTGAACTCGCGCGTTGGCGGAGAAGTGGTCGGGGGATGGGGTTGATTGGGATGGGAATGGTTTAATGATTTTAATGCCCCGGTAACCTGCTCTGGATGGCAGGAGGGTAATGAGTAGATCTGCCGAGGGCTTCCCGTGTGTCCTGCAGATATTGACATATTTGGAGCAGATTGGAAGATTTAATCTCATAAAACACCTGTATAATATGGAGTTAGGCAGAATGTGAATATTGCCTGTGCGCCTCGATCCTATAACTATGGTGGTGCACACAATCTACAAAGACGTTTCCAGGAAGGTTCATTATTAAGGCAGAGGATCCAAGAATCCCATCCTTCAGCAGTCCGGTGCTGTCTTCAATGCCGCACCCTTCCAATGATTTTCTTGGCTAAGCTGCAAACTGCATGCATAAAAATTACTGTACTTCAGCAACAGTACGTTCTGCTTCTAGGCTTCACATCAATCTTTGATGCCCTATCTGAAGGAAATCCTAAAAATAAGTCATCAATAGAGATTCCTGCAAAACCCCTTGAGACATCAGCACTCCCTGCTGGTTCAGTGTCTGAGTATACAGGAGAGCGATACAAGAAGGAGAAGTCCTGGGAGAATTGAAATTACAAGATTCTTACACATCATAATATTATGGAAATGTTATACTAATGGAAACAACATTTTCGAAATCTCTGGATTTATTCAGTCTGGACTCAGTATGAGCCACGTGAAAGAATCCCGGAACTTACAGGTCGGGTGCCATCACTGAGGTTAGTATTGGTCATCTGAGGAAGGTTCTCCCACTGAATGCATTTGGGTAATTCATCAAAATCTAATACTGGCAGCTCCTGTGTAATCAACAACCAATGACATCCTTGATTTGTTTAATGGAGACAAGTCTGGAAATGCTGCAGTCATGGGAGACAAGTCTGGAGATGCTGCAGTCATGGGAGACAAGTCTGGAGTCGCAGAATCCATAGGAGACAAGTCTGGAGATGCTGAATCCATGAGAGTCAAGTCTGGAGATGCTGCAGTCATTGGAGAAAAGTCTGGAAATGCTGCAGTCATGGGAGACAAGTCTGGGGACACTGCAGCTATGGGAGACAAGACTAGAGATGCCGAATCCACGGGAGACAAAAATGGGAGTGCCGCAGTCTTGAGAGTCAAGTGTGGAGATGCTGCAGCTATGGGAGACACATCTGGAGACTCAGAAGCCATGGAAGACACGTCTGGAGATTCTGAAGCCATGGAAGACACGTCTGGAGACTCTTCAGCCATGGAAGACAAGTCTGGAGATTCTGTAGCCATGGAAGACAAGTCTGGAGATGCTGCAGCTATGGGAGACACGTCTGGAGACTCAGCAGCCATGGAAGACACGTCTGGAGATTTTGCAGCCATGGAAGACACGTCTGGAGACTCTGCAGCCATGAAAGACAAGTCTGGAGACACTGCAGCCATGGAAGACACGTCTAGAGATTCTGTAGCCATGGAAGACAAGTCTGGAGATTCTGCAGCCATGGAAGACAAGTCTGGAGATTCTGCAGCCATGGGAGACAAGTCTGGTGATGCCACAGTCATGGGAGATAAGTCTGGAGATGTTGCAGCTTGGACAACCAGAGGAGTGGACAAGTCTCCAGGTGCCACCTATGCCTCCCAGACACGTCCCATAACCAAGTGTTTCCTGAAAGTTCCCTGTATTGGGGTACAGTGTCATTAGACCCGATGCCAACTTGTACTTATAAAAGGACATTAAATTGGACCTACGCGTTTCTTACTTTTGGGCAATTCTTCTGAACACTCTGCTTGCTAGTTTGTGTCCCTTGTGGTATTTTCTTCAGGTGCTCCCCTCCCTGCAACATATTGTGTCCAGATAACACAGTCATACAGTCCGCATGCAACAATCATTAAAAAGACTGAATCCCCCTGATCTATATGAGTTTGTAAGTCCAAGCTCTGCGTGATTTGATCACCTGAGATTCCTTTATTACTGACGCACACTGCGTAATTATTAGAAGTGTGCTGTGCCAACTGATAATTAGCCAGTGACAGATTAGTTTCAGGCACTGGATAATTATCTTTCAGGCGAAGTTATGCATCTGATCTCCACTAGGTGGCGCCCTGCAGATTTTCCTATTTTCACATCTATTAATATATTTTGATATTTTGTTTGTTTATCATCCCAACCCCCATCGCCGGTAATATGCGATTCATCTCAGAACCCGACATTCTACATTCACGGCACTTCAGAAAGGATTTCCTAAAGTATTCAGAAAGACGTGCCCCAAAGACCGAGCTTTAAGGCCAATTTCCTCTTCATTCTAGCGTTGTAAATAATTTATGGCAAAAAGGAAAACACAGTAGAAAAAGTCGAATTTCAATCTGAAGAGCATTAGTAAACAAAAGGATCCCTCATGAATTTTCCAAGAAGGAAAAAATAAAAATATTGACGTTCCGATCTTTCCTAAAATACTGAATTCTAAAAATAAATGGAAATACGACAATTTTGACAAGTCAAGTGTGGGATTGTCTTTTGTCCAGAGACAGAAGCAATAAATGCACGGTTTCGCCCCCGGGAGGTTTTTTCTGTCTAGAGCTTCATTTTCGGACCTCGATGAAATCTGATTTTTCTGAATTTAATAAACCGCATTGACTGAAGGTGATGATCACATCCCGAAAAGATTATATATGGGACGTAATTGCATTTTTCCCGTTAATTGATGTGAAATTCTTAGAATTTATCAAATGTTAATGTTTTATATTACTTTTTTAATTATATCATTTTTTGATACATTATTATTATTTTTTTAATTATCATTATTTATTTATTTGAATTAATGGACTGTTAATTCCTAAACTTAGGTTTATTTTTTTTCTCCCTTCTGCGAGCTTTGGACAGGATTTCACAATATATAAACCGGTAGTTTATTGGCAATAGTGCCAGTTATACGTTCATCTTACCCTGGTTCGCTTCACGTTTCTCTCCTGCTTAACTAGTTAGTTTCCTGCTTCTGACCTCAACTTGTGTTTTAACTGTTCTACTGCCTGCCAATTTTGTTCCTGATCTTGACCTCTCGGTATTGAGCCAGCTTTTTGACCACCAGCTCACTCCACCGGCCAGCAACTACTCTGTTGACGCAACCCAAGGGTCCCTATGTCGGGGTATAAAAGGTCAATGGGACTTACTGGATGGAGTGATTAGTGAAGCTGTTAAGAGTGATGCTAGATTTAATATTGCAAAAGTCTACATACTGTACTTTCCTGACATCTGTTGCCAGTTATACATTCATCTTACCCTGGTTCACTTCACATTTTTCTCCTGCATAACTAGTTAAGATTCTTCCTTCTGACTTTGACTTGTGATTTAACTGTTCTACTATCTGCCAATTTTGTTCCTGATCTTGACCTCTTGGTATTAATCCAACTTTCTGACCACCTTCTGCCAGCATACTCCACCGACCAGCAGCTACTCCATTGACCCAACCCATGGGACCCCCATGTTGGGAGTCATCAGTGCAATGTCTGACCAAGGAAGCTGTTTAAAGTGCTGCTAGACTTAATGTTGCAAAAGTCTACATACTGTAGTTTCCTGACACCAGTTGCTAGTTATACAGTTAGGTCCAGAAATATTTGGACAGTGACACAAGTTTTGTTATTTTAGCTGTTTACAAAAACATGTTCAGAAATACAATTATATATATAATATGGGCTGAAAGTGCACACTCCCAGCTGCAATATGAGAGTTTTCACATCCAAATCGGAGAAAGGGTTTAGGAATCATAGCTCTGTAATGCATAGCCTCCTCTTTTTCAAGGGACCAAAAGTAATTGGACAAGGGACTCTAAGGGCTGCAATTAACTCTGAAGGCGTCTCCCTCGTTAACCTGTAATCAATGAAGTAGTTAAAAGGTCTGGGGTTGATTACAGGTGTGTGGTTTTGCATTTGGAAGCTGTTGCTGTGACCAGACAACATGCGGTCTAAGGAACTCTCAATTGAGGTGAAGCAGAACATCCTGAGGCTGAAAAAAAAGAAAAAATCCATCAGAGAGATAGCAGACATGCTTGGAGTAGCAAAATCAACAGTCGGGTACATTCTGAGAAAAAAGGAATTGACTGGTGAGCTTGTGAACTCAAAAAGGCCTGGGCGTCCACGGATGACAACAGTGGTGGATGATCGCCGCATACTTTCTTTGGTGAAGAAGAACCCGTTCACAACATCAACTGAAGTCCAGAACACTCTCAGTGAAGTAGGTGTATCTGTCTCTAAGTCAACAGTAAAGAGAAGACTCCATGAAAGTAAATACAAAGGGTTCACATCTAGATGCAAACCATTCATCAATTCCAAAAATAGACAGGCCAGAGTTACATTTGCTGAAAAACACCTCATGAAGCCAGCTCAGTTCTGGAAAAGTATTCTATGGACAGATGAGACAAAGATCAACCTGTACCAGAATGATGGGAAGAAAAAAGTGTGGAGAAGAAAGGGAATGGCACATGATCCAAGGCACACCACATCCTCTGTAAAACATGGTGGAGGCAACGTGATGGCATGGGCATGCATGGCTTTCAATGGCACTGGGTCACTTGTGTTTATTGATGACATAACAGCAGACAAGAGTAGCCGGATGAATTCTGAAGTGTACCGGGATATACTTTCAGCCCAGATTCAGCCAAATGCCGCAAAGTTGATCGGACGGCGCTTCATAGTACAGATGGACAATGACCCCAAGCATACAGCCAAAGCTACCCAGGAGTTCATGAGTGCAAAAAAGTGGAACATTCTGCAATGGCCAAGTCAATCACCAGATCTTAACCCAATTGAGCATGCATTTCACTTGCTCAAATCCAGACTTAAGACGGAAAGACCCACAAACAAGCAAGACCTGAAGGCTGCGGCTGTAAAGGCCTGGCAAAGCATTAAGAAGGAGGAAACCCAGCGTTTGGTGATGTCCATGGGTTCCAGACTTAAGGCAGTGATTGCCTCCAAAGGATTCGCAACAAAATATTGAAAATAAAAATATTTTGTTTGGGTTTGGTTTATTTGTCCAATTACTTTTGACCTCCTAAAATGTGGAGTGTTTGTAAAGAAATGTGACAATTCCTACAATTTCTATCAGATATTTTTGTTCAAACCTTCAAATTAAACGTTACAATCTGCACTTGAATTCTGTTGTAGAGATTTCATTTCAAATCCAATGTGGTGGCATGCAGAGCCCAACTCGCCAACATTGTGTCACTGTCCAAAGATTTCTGGACCTAACTGTATGTTCATTTTACCCTTGTTCACTTCACATTTCTCTCCTGCATAACTAGTTAAGATTCCTCCTTCTGAATTTGACTTGTGTTTCAACTGATCTATTGCGTGCCAATTTTGTTCCTGGTCTTGACCTCTTGGTATTGACCCGACTTTCTGACCACCCTCTGCCAGCCCACTCCTGCCAGCCAGGAGCTACTCTGTTGACTCAACTCAAGAGCCCCCACGTTGGAGTATAAATGGTCATGGTTCCAATGGGACCTACTGGATGGAGTCATTAGTGCAATGTCTGAACACGGAAGCTGTTTAAAGTGCTGCTAGACTTAATGTTGCAAAAATCTACATACTGTAGTTCCCTGAAACCAGTTGCCAGTTATATGTTCATCTTACCCTGGTTCATGTTTTTCTTCTGCTTAACTAGTTAGATTCCTGCTTTTGACCTCGACTTGTGTTTCTACTGTACTACTACCTGTAAATTTTGTTCCCCATCTTGACCTCTTGGTATTGATTTGGCTTTTTGACCATCCTCTCCTCCGGCAAGCAGCTACTCTGCTGACTCAACCCAAGGCCCCCCATGTTGGGAGTATAAAAGGTAAGATCAGGGTTCCAATGGGACCAACTGGATGGAATGATTAGTGCAATGTCTGAACACGGAAGCGGTTTAAAGTGCTGCTAGATGTAATGTTGCAAAAGTCTACATACTGTAGTTCCCTGACACCAATTGCCAGTTATACGTTCATCTTACCCTGGTTCAACTCATGTTTCTCTCCTGCTTAACTAGATAGATTCCTGCTTCTGACCTCAACTTGTGTTTTAACTGTACTACTACCTGCCAATTTTGTTCCTGATCTTGACCTCTCAGAATTGACCAGGATTTCTGACCACCCACTGCCAGCCCACCCCACCGGCCAGCAGCTACTCTGATGACTCAACCCAAGGCTCCCCGTGTTGGGGGTATAAAAGGTAAAGATCAGGATTCCAATGGGACCTACTGGATGGAGTGATTAGTGCAATGTCTGACCACGCCACCTCTGTTGACTCAACCCAAGGGCGCCCACGTTGGAGTATAAAAGGTCATGGTTGGTATTGACTAGACTTTCTGACTCCCCTCTGCTAGCCCACTCCACCGGCCAGCAGCTACTCTTTTGACTCAACCCAAGACCCCTCATGTTGGGGGTAGGGATGAGAGAACGTACCAAACACAGACTTGGGTACGCCTGCCCACCCTTCCTCAGAAGTGATCTGTTTATGGCTGGCTGTATGTGGGCAGAGACCCAAACTGCCCAATTAGTGACTTTCATTGGGGTTCAAGTCAACTCCGGGCCCCAAAATTAACTTTACCCCTAATGTCCGGCTGAATCTGCCAAACCGAATTTCCACGGGTCCGCTCATCTCTAGTAATTAGTGCAAAGGCTCTCCAGGGAACCAGTTTAAAGTGCTGCTAGACTTAATGTTGCAAAAGTCTACATACCCTTCGAAAGACTTTGTGCCAGCACTAACACGAAGCAAATGTACAGAACGAAGCTCACAACCCCCAACTCATTTATATTTTATTGGATCAAAGAATTTTTGAATTTCTATTTTTTTTATATGTACTAGAAAGACAGCATGAAGATCTACAGGAAGAAAAAGAGCCAGAGCTGCCCGGAGCAACATCTTTAAAAGGACTGCCTGGGTATATTTTTCAAGGATCAAATATAATGTAACACAAGTGTAGCCTTCAATCAATAATGTCCAATAATACTACATTGTGTTGCACTGCTCACAATAAACATAATGATCACGTAAAGTAGCCAAATCGTAAGTGCGTCTGGGGCAGGTAAACGTTACAGAATGTAAATGAGCCAAGAAAAACGGGAATAAATACCAACTATCAAATATACTAAGAAGATAATAAGATTTAGGTTGCCTTAAAATTAGAAGACTAAACCTGTAATAGACATCTGGACCTGTAACACTCGCCGCCGGAGGTGATAACGTGGTACTTAAGGCACTCTCCCACTAGGGGAGGTGCCTGATCAACACTCGTGTTCCATTAGTTAGATGTTCTGTGCCCTAGCCAGCTAGGTCTCAGGTCTCCTTTGTCCATACTGTCCTGCCTGTACCTGGTTCCAGTCCATCCTGCCCTGTTGGCAACTGGTTCCATTGCACTCTGCCCTGTTGGCCTCTGGTTCTACTTAGTCCTGCCCTGTTGGCACCTGGTTCCAGTCTGTCCTGCCCTGTTGGCACCTGGTTCCAGTCCATCCTGTCCTGTTGGCACCTGGTTCCAGTTTGTCCTGCCCTATTGACCCCTGGTTCATAATCTTTTTTTGTACATTGTCCTGATGATGAGGACGGATGTGTCCTCGAAACCCGTAGACCTGTGAAAAAAATAATATAGAAAGGGATCTACTAAAAAGCATCTGGATTCTCTGTGGCTTGGCGCGGAATTTTAAACCTGCTTTCTGCTTTACCTCTTGGACCCCTGGTTCTAGTTAGTCCTGCCCTGTTGGTACCTGGTTCCATTGCGTTCTGCCCTGTTGGCCCCTAGTTCCAGTCCGTCCTGCCCTGTTGGTATCTTGTTCAACAGGGGTACCACAGGGAGGCCCCAGGCTTAGTCTTTAGTTGGAGGAGCTTGACTAAGTACCCACCATGAGGCAGACGCCAGGTGCCACTGCCAGGGCAGTGACCAATACTTTGGCAGCTGACCCCCAGGGCAGAGATGTACACGGGTGCAGACAGGCTGAGTCTCTAGTTTAGCTAGGGACCACCAGGGTAGCTGATGCAGACAGCATGGGCAGGACAGACAAGCAGAGTCGTTAACAAGGACAGGAACCACTGGGGTAGCTGAGACAGATGTCACGGCCAAGGTTGACTGACATAGTCAATAGTACCAACAGGGCAGGACGGGCAGGTAGTAGGTACCAACAGGACAGAATGGACAGGAACCAAGTAACACGGACTGTAAACAGGTGCCAACAGGTCACGACGGACTGGAAGAGGGTGCAGACAGGATAGGACAGACAGGAACCAGGTACAGGAAGGACAGGATGGACAAAGGGGATAACCAGTAACTAACTAAATACGAGCGTTGATCAGGCACCTCCCCTAGTAGGAGAGTGCCTTAAGTACTCAGTGCCTCTCAGTGATAGGCTGATTGGCAAATCCAGAAAGCAGAGTGCTGGCCCTTTAAAAGAAGGACAGCGAGGCCCAGGACTGACACCTTCTGACATCGCATAGATATGACACTTGTGTGTCACTGCTCTCCGAGATCGCTTGCTACAGTATAAAGTTTTACACTACAAGGTAGCGACATTCTTTTTACTGTGGGAGGAGCTCGGTAGTTGGCTCATCATCGCCCCCTATCCTCCACAAAATGTAAAAAAAAAAAAAAGAATTCAACAAAATGTTGAGCTACATCTTAATAGGAAAGGATGGAGGGGTCAGATCAACAAGGTATGTCATAAACACCCATTGGAACACAGAAACATTGTACAATGAAAAAAAGGAGAAGCGGTGGAACATGCCCAACTTTTTCAATCCATTTTCAATTTTTTTTAAGCTTCCTTAAAAAAAATAAAAAATAAAATAAAATTCCCAAAAGAATTCATAGACAATGATAGGAAAATAGTACAGATAAATAAAGTTTCCAGCCCTTACGGAGAAGACGAGAAATCGCAGTCAGTGTTCTCCGCTCTCATCAAACATGACGGGACTGGAAGAGAATTTGTCATTAGGATGTTTCGATCAATCAACAAAAAGGAGTTCAGGTTCCATGACCGAAACCCCTCCGCAGCCGAGGCAATAATCAAGTGTATTGGGAGAAGCTGAGAAAGTTAATAGTCTGACTTTTGTAAGTTTTGTCCAAAAAACTTTTGGACAGAAACATTTAAAATCACTTCTGTATATAATGATGGAAGAAAGAAAGAACGGTCCTTTATTCCCACAAAACTAACGCTACTGGTCACATAATCAATAACTGCAAATGTTCTACTGTAAAATAATATATTTTTCGCACAAAGGCAGCAGTATTGTAATAGCTATAGTCTTGTACATAGGGGCAGTATTATAGCAGTTATATTCTTGTATATAGGGGCAGTATTATAGCAGTTATATTCTTGTATATAGGGGCAGTATTATAGCAGTTATATTCTTGTACATAGGGGGCAGTATTATAGGAGTTATATTCTTGTACATAGGGGGCAGTATTACAGCAGTTATATTCTTGTACATAGAGGACAGTATTATAGTAGTTATATTCTTGTACATAGGGGCAGTATTATAGTAGTTATATTCTTGTACATAGGGGCAGTGTTATAGTAGTTATATTCTTGTACATAGGAGCAGTATTATAGTAGTTATATTCTTGTACATAGGGGGCAGTATTATAGTAGTTATATCCTTGTACATTGGGGCAGTATTATAGCAGTTATATTCTTGTACATAGGGGGCAGTATTACAGCAGTTATATTCTTGTACATAGGAGCAGTATTATAGTAGTTATATTCTTGTACATAGGGGCAGTATTATAGTAGTTATATTCTTGTACATAAGGGCAGTATTATAGTAGTTATATTCTTGTACATAGGAGCAGTATTATAGTAGTTATATTCTTGTACATAGGAGCAGTATTATTGTAGTTATATTCTTGTACATAGGGGGCAGTATTATAGTAGTTATATTCTTGTACATAGGGGGCAGAATTATAGTAGTTATATTCTTGTACGTAGGGGCAGTATTATAGTAGTTATATTCTTGTACATAGGGGCAGTATTATAGTAGTTATATTCTTGTATATAGGGGGCAGTATTATAGTAGTTAAATTCTTGTACATAGGGGACAGTATTATAGTAGTTATATTCTTGTACATAGGGGCAGTATTATAGTAGTTATATTCTTGTACATAGGGGGCAGTATTATAGTAGATATATTCTTGTACATAGGGGCAGTATTATAGTAGTTATATTCTTGTACATAGGGGTAGTATTAAAGTAGTTATATTCTTGTACATAGGGGGCAGTATTATAGTAGTTATATTCTTGTATATAGGGGGCAGTATTATAGTAGTTATATTCTTGTACATAGGGGCAGTATTATAGTAGTTATATTATTGTATATAGAAGCAGTATTATAGTAGTTATATTCTTGTACATAGGGGCAGTATTATAATAGTTATATTTTTGTACATAGAAGCAGTGGATTTTGCCTTCTTCATCCCTTTAGCCAATCCTTAAATGCCCCCTGACATTGCAGCTTAGTAGCGGTGACCCACCTGTGTAATGATCATCCTCATCCTCTTCCTATTTAAGACCTCAGCATATGTCAATGTTCTATTCAGTGTTTTTAAATGGGATATAGAAAACTGTAAGAAAATCATTTATTTTTATTTTTTTTATCTCTGAAGCTTAAGAAGTTGGAATAGAAAAATCAGCAAATTGCGTTCAATTTGTAAACAAAACAAAACATATTTCTTTGTCGGCAGCTTCACCCCTGTGGAATAAAACCCATTTTTTCCCCTCATATTTCTGGCAATGAGTCTCATTTGTGATAGAGGAGCTATTCTTTCCTATTCTTTCCTTAAATTGTGTTTTCATGTTTTCAAATTGTGACAAGAGAATTTATTTTGAAGCCGCCTTTCATTTGTTCTGGAGACGGAATAAAGTGGATGAAATAGTTGGTTTATTTTTTTTTTTTTTGTCTTGTCCACAGCTGGGGAGATCTGGTCTCATACATTCATTACTGCGATGTCAATGAAGGGTTAATCTTACATGCAGATACTGATGGAAACTATGGATTTACTGAAAATATTCTTTATATTGAGTCGTAATAGAGCAGAAAAATGCAGCAGATTGACCTATATTTCTGCGGAATAAGCTTCAACCAAACATATTATAAATTAATTAAAATCCCTGTTTTTTTCTTGAATAGTCCAGTGGGCGGAGTCACTCAATGACTGAAAGTCTGCTCTACAATGTATGAACCTTCCATCTTCTTATTACATTTTTATTTGCATTTTACTAAATTGCTTTTCCTTTTTATTCTTTGTTTTGTCACATTCATTGACTTTTTTTGTGTGTCAAATTCTCCAAAAATGATTCACGAGGTTTCAGCAAAATTATTATTTTTTTTTTTTTTTTAGTCCAATTTCTGGTACATTTTAGTAGAACTGTGACTTTTGGCCTAAAAAGTCCAACAGTCATAGTTCTACTAAAATGTTCCAGAAATTGTCCAAAAACAAATTTAGACAGTTTTTTCTTGAATAGTCCAGTGGGCGGAGTCGCTCAATGACTGAAAGTCTGCTCTACAATGTATGAACCTTCCATCTTATTACATTTTTATTTGCATTTTATTAAATTACTTTTCCTTCATATGCTTTGTCTTGTCACATTCATTGACTTTTTTTGTGTGCCAAATTCTCCAAAAATGATTCACGAGGTTTCAGCAAAATTATTATTTATTTTTTTTTTTAATTTTTAGTCCAATTTCTGGAACATTTTAGTAGAACTGTGACTTTTGGACTAAAAAATCCAAAAGTCACAGTTCTACTAAAATGTTGCAGAAATTGTTGGAAAATAAATTTAGACAATTTTGCAACTTTATTTCAAAAGTCAAAGTTGACGAATCAGTTGAAAACGTTGGGAATTGCTAAATCCCGTCCAAAAACGAAAAAAAAAAAGTCTAAGTACACAAATATAAAATTGACTTTAAAAAAAAGGTACAGCATAAAAGAATAAGGCGCAAATTAGAATAATAAATAATAATAAATAATAAAATAAAAAAATAGATGAAAATTTTCAAAAAAGTTTAAATAAATTAAAGATTTTAGCAAAAGTTGTTTTTGTTTAATCTTTTATTAAAAAAAGTTGTGGCTATCGTTAATTAAAAATAAAAAAAAAAAAAAAAGTTTTGGATATCTTTTATTAAAAAAAAGTTTTGGATATCTTTTATTAAAAAATAAAAAAATTATATCCTTTATTAAAAAAAACAACAAAAGGTTTTGGATATCTTTTTTGACAAAACAAACCGAAAAAGTTGTCGATATATTTTTTTTTAAAAAAAAGTTATGGATATCTCTTATTAAAAAAAGTTTTGGATATCTTTTAATAAAAAACAAACAAAAAGTTTTGGATATCTTTTATTTTAGAAAAAAAGTTTTGAATATCTTATTAAAAAACAAAACCAAAAAGTTGTGGATATCTTTTATTAAAAAAAAAAATTTGTGGGTATCTCTTATTAAAAAAAGTTGTAGATAGTTTTTATAAAAAAAAAAACAACTAAGTTTTGGATATCTTTTATTAAGAAAAAGTTTTGAATATTTTTTATTAAAAAAAAAGTTTTGGATATATTTTATAAAAACAAAAAAACAAAGCAAAAAAGTTTAGATATTTTTATTGAATGGGGTATTTTCTATTGCTGGTGGTCTGCTACATTTTCAATTCATATGTCTTGTAGCAGAACAGATTTCTAGAAGCTAAGATGGGAAATTGTTTTTGTATAACCGGTAAAAAAGCTCTAAGAGTCCAGGAGGAGGAGCATTTCAGAAGTCATATTTGCATATTCTTGAGTTGAATGCTGTCAGTTAATGAGTGACTTCACCCTCCAGACTCTTCAACCAAGGAGTAGCTGGGATTTAAGTCAATTCAATAAAACTGATCACCACCTCCTACCCTGGTGTACACCTTCAGGATGGCACATGCTCATATCACTCTGCCCTATCATGGCACATTGTGCTGTCTAATCACACTCTTATGAGCAGTTTAAGGCCAGTGCGCAACGTAGAAATGGACATTGCAGTGCTAGTGCGCACAATTGTGTAATTAGATGTGAATGACATTGGGGATATAATTCATGGCTTGTGGCTGGATTATATTAATTTGAAGAAGGTGTCAGATCCCGCCTTTGTGACACAGAATAACAATTAAGTGATGTCATGCCTTGGATTTGATCCGGCAGCCTCCACGGAGCCACAATCAGGTTCAGTTGCTGTCCTGGTTCTGAACACTTTGTCTCTGTGTGGACACTTTGTGTGTCTTTCTTCCAACAAGTGTTTCCACTTCTGTAATTCAGTCTGCCCTATCACCTGGCGGGTGTATCTATATAAAGCTTCATTCATATTTCTGATGTGGACCCTGCTAGGAAATACAGCCTGTTTGTCTAGTGTTTCTCTTGGCAGATTATTAATTTAGTTTTACCTTATTCTTCGCCTTCTCCTCGATTCTTAAGGAGGGACAAGGAACCTTCGATGGCCGCTTAGGAAGCAAAGGTCCAAGTGGTCATTTGAGTCATCCACTTAGGGTCGTTCAGTCTGTGCAGGGAAAGTTAAGGACTCCTAGTCTGTACAAGTGTGTTGCCCAGGGATAAGGGGGTACTCAGATCTGGGCCAAGGGGTCACTTCTGTATCACGATGGTGTGACCCGGTCTGTGATCCCAGGCTCCACAGCAAAAAGGGGATTAGGTAAGGGAGATTGTCCTTGACGTCACCCGTGGGTTGCAGTGATGAGATGGTGGCACCGCCGCTGCCTTTGGGGACCGTACCCGGAACTTATGGTGTGGGGCAGCAAGGTAGGATCCCCTCCATGGGTAGGGGAGGTGTAGTCCTGTGGCCCAGATGGGAGTTGTGGTGGTGGCAGGGGTTGCAGGGAATAGTACACTCACAGTTCGGTTATCGTGGTGCTGGATGAAGCTGGATTGAAGTGGAGGGTCAGGAACGCAGATGGAAGAAATACTCAGAGTCTTTTGTAAACCAAATTGCTGGTAACTGGTGCCCACGGATGCTGTGAGGACGGGTCCCACACCCGTGCATGTAATTCAGGTGTTGTTCTCCTGCCTGATGTCTGTGTCTGCTCCGTGCACACGTCCGGATAGGGCCCCAACAGCTGGCACCGGCGGGCCACTACCCTGCCCCGGTCCACTTTAGTTCCCCACAAGCGGCTGGCCTATTCCAGAGGCCCTTACTGCCACTTTTCCTAGCTCCCCAATGGAGCTTGTTCCGGACTTCTCTCCTGCTGCAGACTGACCCCAGCTCAAACTCTGCTCTCCCCTTCCTAAGCTCCTCTCTCCCCCCTCCCGTTTTCCTGGGGAGGGGGTGAGTGAGTCCTGATTGGCTGGTGTGTATCTGTGTGGGAAACTCCCCAAGGGAGAGTGAGATCTGCACCAAAAAGATGGATGCAGACCTCTGTGACACCCTGGTTTTGCCAGGGCGGCACACAAGAACTAGATGGGTCAGGTGCAGTAGTTTTGAGTTAGACCCTATTTACTTTATATTCTACGTGACAATTTTTTAAGTTATAGTGAAAAATTTGGGGGGGTAAGAACATTACAATCATAAATAGGAAACGTTTAACCGGCAAAGCGGATGACAGGTTCCCTTTAAATTCAATTCTTTCTTTTTCGGCTTCAAGGCTCTCAAAGACGTGTCGGAAAACAGAGGAGATAAATAAATTGCAGCCAAATTATTAGGAGTCAGGGGTAATTTAGCTTATCCCATCAGTAATAAAGGCCATCGTGGTGGAGGTGACAAGTAAAGGACCCCGAGTGAACCTGGAGGAGCCTCAGATAATGTGAAGCAGTCAATACGTATTCCGAGAAGTGAGACGCCTTCCCCGGGATAATTCCGATAGGGCCGCGCACAGGAGATGTCTTGACTCTATCATCGAAAGATCAGGTCCGGGGGTTCTTTCTGCTTTCCCGGCAGATTAGCTTTCTATCCATTCCCCTTGGTTAGATTATCTTCCTGAGCTCAGATGTCTATGTATGTTCTCTCGTCAAAGACAGTAGTGGCACTGTATTACAGATAGGCAGATGGCGGACGATTGCACTTTACAGAAGTTTTAATGGAAATAAGTTTCAAAGTTTTAGGAAAGTCTGAAAAAGAATTAAATCATCACAGACACAGGGGGATCAGCTGCAAATACTGAAGCTATAAAAAAGGCAACATATATGGAAAATACCCTCAGCCCTAAAATAGAGGAAGGTTCCAGCTGAATTCTTAATAGTGTAACATACACACTGTTAGGATTCAGCTCCATTTGTCAATTCAAGCGATCATATGTGATTGTGCACCAACTACATTCTCATCCATTTCTCTCAATAGAAATGCATGAGAATGGAGTCGGCACACAACCACAATTATGCTAATTGCATTTTTGCAGTCATACGAGGAGCGCCCGGACTGGCAAACAGAGCTGAATCCTAACAGTTTACTGCACACGGTTAGGATTTGGTGGACTGTAAAGGCTGTTTCTCACAGTCTCATGGGGAAGAGAAAAGGGTCTTCCCCAAACTGTTCCCACAAAGCTGGAGGTTGCAATTGTCCACAATGTCTTGTGATGAAGTATTCAAATTTGGAACTAAGGGGATGAGGCCAACTTCTGATAACAGCCCAGAAACTTTATCCTCCACCATCTGTACAGCGGCACAATGCAGTCAGGGGGTAACGTTCTACATTCACCAAACCCAGACTCCTCCATCAGACGTAGATAGAGATGTGTGATCAGTCACTGGACAGAACACGTCTCATCCAGAGTCCAGTGGTGGTGGGTTTACACCCCTCCATCTGATCTCGCCATCGTACTTGGTGATGTATGGCTCAGCATTGTGCTTGGTGATGTATGGCTCGGCATTGTGCTTGGTGATGTACGGCTCGGCATTGTGCTTGGTGATGTACGGCTCAGCATTGTGCTTGGTGATGTACGGCTCGGCATTGTGCTTGGTGATGTACGGCTGGCGCTGTGCTTGGTGATGTATGGCTCAGCATTGTGATTGGTGATGTACGGCTCAGCATTGTGCTTGGTGATGTACGGCTCGGCATTGTGCTTGGTGATGTACGGCTCAGCATTGTGCTTGGTGATGTACGGCTCAGCATTGTGCTTGGTGATGTACGGCTCAGCATTGTGCTTGGTGATGTACGGCTTAGCATTGTGCTTGGTGATGTATGGCTCGGCATTGTGCTTGGTGATGTACGGCTCGGCATTGTGCTTGGTGATGTACGGCTCAGCATTGTGCTTGGTGATGTACGGCTCGGCATTGTGCTTGGTGATGTACGGCTGGCGCTGTGCTTGGTGATGTATGGCTCGGCATTGTGCTTGGTGATGTACGGCTCAGCATTGTGCTTGGTGATGTACGGCTCAGCATTGTGCTTGGTGATGTACGGCTCAGCATTGTGCTTGGTGATGTACGGCTCAGCATTGTGCTTGGGGATGTATAGCTCGGCATTGTGCTTGGTGATGTACGGCTCGGCATTGTGCTTGGTGATGTATCGCTCGGCATTGTGCTTGGTGATGTATGGCTCAGCATTGTGCTTGGTGATGTACGGCTCAGCATTGTGCTTGGTGATGCACGGCTTGGCATTGTGCTTGGTGATGTACGGCTCGGCATTGTGCTTGGTGATGTACGGCTCGGCATTGTGCTTGGTGATGTGTGGCTCGGCATTGTGCTTGGTGATGTACGGCTCGGCATTGTGCTTGGTGATGTACGGCTCGGCAATGTGCTTGGTGATGTACGGCTTCATGGGTCTGGATATTATACACCGGGGGTGAGAAGTTGGATGGTACAAAACTTAATAATTAAGGCTTGTAACCTAATACATTTCTGCATGTAGTGTACATATTATATGACACGTTGTAGTTTTTCTTTTAATGCCCTAAAAATGTATGCATAGTAAAACAGTTAATGGTAGATTTGGAGGAGGGAGGTGCAGCTGCAGATTCTCTCTGTGAGTTCCATGCTGTGAGAGGAGAGGAGAGAGCTTTATGATTGGATTCTCTCACAGGAAAGCTTTAACATCACATCAGGCACAGGCGCCCTCTCAGGAGGCCTGAAAAGAAGGGAACTGCCCGAAAAACGAGTACACACGCCTAAACTCCGCGGGCTTCACACAAGCTTTCTTGCTGCCCCGTGTGTGGTGTAAATCTACAGGAGGACGGAGACTTTGTTGGAGAGAGATGTTCTGCTCATTAGATGTGGCTTTGATGACGCCGCGGTTCGGGGCTTGTGAGCCGCGCGCTCTTTGGACATTATTCGGAGTGAGCTCATCCATTCGCTTTGTGTAAACTCAATGCACAGCTCTGGAAACAAAGTGGCTCCTCATATAGCGGGTGCACAGATCTGGCCGGCTGCTCTGGCCGGCTGCGGGGCATTTCATCTTCAAGGCATCTTTTCATCAGGCGCCGCATTAATCTTATAAAGGAAAATCATTAATTCATGCCAAAGGTTACATCGTTCCATTATTTATTACATGAATTGCAGCCTGTGCCTCTGGGACCGTCTTGTGGATTGTTGCCATGAGCTGTAGCGCGTAGGGTTAAATAAAAAATAAAAAGAGGAACAGCAGAGATTAAAATGCAATTCAACAAAGAAAAGGAAGTAATGGGGGCTCGGAGCTCAGGAGCGAGGGTCGGGACCGGTAATCCCCGATGCTTGTTTTATTGGCCGTGTTGTACGAATAAAGGCTGAGCCCACTTCTATTGATTCTGGGGGCTGCACCCATCTCTAGACATAGTAAACTCCCACTAAATGCTTTTTTTGGAGCAGAAAGCCACTTTTGTAATTTTTAAAGGTCCAAAAATTAGCCTCTCGTCTAAAACTAGAGCCCATGATGGTGATTGCAGATCTCAAGGAGCTGAGTGTGATGCTAGCCACTACTTATGGGGAGTGTGGGCAGGAGCGTAATCAGGAAAGTCAGGGTCTCTTAACACGAGGACCCGTATAAGCACAAGGAGAAAACCCCTGTGTCTAGAGTAAGGGAAGATGGTGACCCCTGACCAAACCTACCTGGGTTCCTCACCACCCTAGACAGGTTCTACACCTATGCGCCGAGCCGGATACCTGACCCTAGGTAGCCCTAGTGCAGGACCCTAAATAGCGAATGGGTGGGATGAGCTCTTCATCAACCTCACTAAACAATATAGATGACACAAGGGGGACAAACAGGGGAAAGCATGAACTACGTATCTAAAGATGACTCAGGTAGAAGTTCATCAGAGTTTTCAGCAACAATATCACAGAGGAGGACAAGCCACCTGCTTGCAACCAAGGCTTGAATGAACTGCATAATATCACCAGCGAAAGTAGAGAAAAAAAGTATTCAGCTCACCCATGTAAGGTCCTCCAGTCTGCGGTTGATGCACATAGTCCAGCGGACAGGCAGGTCCAGCTTCCATATTGGTGCTGAGTCCCACTCATTTTCTATTATAATATCACCAGCACCAGTCCAAGGAAGGAAGGGGTATATAAGCACCAAGAGAATACTGATGATCAGTAGCTGGGTGGAAGGCGAGCTCCTGCTGGGTCCAAAAGGGAAAGAGATGAATCCTGCAGGAAAACTACCTATACCAGGGGGGCGGGGCGGCACAGTGGCTCAGTGGTTAGCGCTGAAGCCTTGCAGCGCTGGGGTCCTGGGTTCTAGTCCCACTAAGGCAACATCTGCTAGGAGTTTGTATGTTCTCCCCGTGTTTGCGTGGGTTTCCTCCGGGATCTCCGTTTTCCTCCCACACTCCAAAGACATACAAATAGGGAACCTAGATTGTGAGCCCCAATGGGGACAGTGTTGCCAATGTATGTAAAGCGCTGTGGAATTAATAGCGCTATATAAATGAATAAAATTATTATTATTATTACCAATGAATACTGACAGCAGGAACAATGGAAAGTCAGGGAGCATTCTGCGCAGCCAGGCGCTGTGACCTTCTATTGCCAGAAACCACATGACTGTCAATCACCCGTGACACAGAGGCCTAGAATAAGAACGTGGTCGAAGAGGAGCAACCAGAGGATGAGATAGTAGCTGGACAGGCATGGTGAGAGCTGAGGACAGAGATGGGTATATGGGCTTCTTGAATTTTCAATTCCTTTTTCTTCTCGGAATCCAGAACATTTTAAAAAATTTTGTTTTTTTTGTGAAAATTCATAGCAAATTCAATTTATTTAGAATTGTATCGCTCATGGCTCTTGTGTTACCCGGCACCGCAGGGCTCATAAACGGAGTTTCCCAAATTAGCAAATTACCACCTACCCAAAGGATAGATAATAAATTGGGGTATCATCATTGTACCCCTCAAAAAACTCCCATATACAGAGCTTGGCTATCTCTAACCATCCTCTACACGGGGAATGTAGCGGTGGTGGCCAGTGTATGACCATCACTTTAATCACACAGGGCACTTCTGAGCCTCATTCTCAAGAATGGTGGGGGTCTCAGGGGTGGGTCTGCCAACAATCACTAAGTTATCATCTATACTGTTTTGGGACAACCCCTTAAAGAATTACACAGCTTTTACTAATTTGAATTGGCATCAGAAAGAGGGAGCGATAGACTCTTTTTGGAGCTTCTTGTAGCTCCTCAACGCTGAGGCTATATCAGAGTCACGAGTGACTATAGGAAAGTAGTGGGAAACTGGGGTCCCTAAGCTGACCCTCAGGCTAGGGGGCTCTGTGCTGTCCCTATCCTTAGAGATACCCTTAATGGTGAGGATGTCTGAGTCTCCTTCCTGGCCCTAATCCTGACCAGCACTGATCTTATACCCCCTCCTCCTACACAAGGGGCCAGACAGGAGTGTGATTTAACCCACAGAAATAGGCAAACAGGGGAAACCAAAACTCTGTTACACAGCACGCACACATCGAAAGGTACCGAGCACCCGAGCAAGGTAGTTCCCGCTCATCGCTATCTCTTCTTTTTTTTTTTATTATTATTATTATTATTATTAGTAGTAGTAAGAGTAGTTATAGTAGTAGTAGTAGTAGGATTAGTAGTAGTATTTATGTTATTATTACACAGCACGCACACACAGAGGTACAAGACAATAAGAGATTAGGAGGAAAACAAGAGCAGGGAGGAAACAACAAGATGACAGGTAAACTCTACAACAACACCAAGCACAAAGCAACTCTTTATCCAACAAGTCTGAGACACCTCAACTCACAAACCAACACAGCATAAACTATAGTCGGCGTAGGTGGAAGATCTCCTCCAACCTAAGTAAGAGAGGAGCAGATGTGATAGGCTTCCTTACCACATGTGATCCCAGAAGCCTAACAAGCAGGCTGGCAGAGGTTAACTCTTGCTAGCCTGTCTATGAATGAGCACACAGCTGGTTGATGCCCGAGTCTGCCTGTGTAGATCAGAAACACCAGAGAAACCATCGTACTGAGTGTCAGACTCTGCAATGTGAACAGCGTCTGATGCCACCATGGCTTCTGGTGAGTTTTGTGCAAAACTCTGTATGACAATCAGTGTCCTAAACAGGAGAATGAGTCATTTAAAACATTATGTTACTAAAGGTCATGTGGTGTTCAGGTCCAGACTCATTAAGTGGTACTGGGCGTCGGCTGTTTAATGTTCTCTGTTCCTCAGTCCTGAAGGAGTTAATTCCTGCTGACCTGGGGAACTCTGCTAGGAGCTCAGGTTGCCAATTGTCAATCAAAGGCATCTACTTCCTAAATAAGATCCTGGATCTCACTACTCAGCGCCGATAATAGCTTCAGCTTTGCTCCAAGCGACACCAGTCTTGTTGGTGAACCTGTTTATGGTGATCTTTGTTGCCATATTGAGTGGTGTGAACATTTCCCTGTTGTGCGTTACTTCCTCCCCTTTTCTTTATTCCCCTGTATACATATTATCTTTCCTGTGTGTTTTGAGTGAGGTGTGTATGAGTTTTCCTTCTCCCTTGTCCAGCGCCGAATATAGCTTCAGCTTTGCTCCAAGCGATACCGGTCTTGTTGGTGAACCTGTTTATGGTGATCTATGTTGCAACATAGTGTGAATGGTGTGTAATAATAATGAATATTAATTATAATAATAATAATACAATAATATATATATATATATATATATATTTATTTATATTAATATATTAATTAATATATTAATTAATTATAATTAGATAATTATAATTAATTATGATATATATATATATATATATATATATTAATATAATAATATTATACTTATATAATAATAATAGTGAATAATGGTGTGAACGTTTCCCTTTTGTGCATTACTTCCTTCCCCTGCATACATATTATCTTTCCTGTGTGTATTGAGTGCAGCGTGTTTTTCGTTCTCCCTTCTCCATCTCATTTTGTTGGGTTTCGTTATTGGATTTTACAGCCTGGTCCGAGGGTGGGAAGGGAAGGAGTAACAATAGGACTCGGAAAGGAGTCAGGGTCACTCTGGGGGCTCGGACCTGGCTACCTTCAAGACTACCTCTGAGATAAGGGACAACACAGGGTCTCAAGTCTGAGGGTCAGCCATTACATACTCCGTGATACTAAACTAGTCAACCCCTTAAAGTTGCTAAACTTCAAATTAGCCAAATGCTTCACACCTTTTGTGTCCTTGGTGATTCTGAGACAGAATCATTGGCATTGATACAGAATCCGCTTCTGCACTATACCCCTCCTTCCGAATCAGAATCCCTCCTGGGTTTTTGAAAATCACGTTCTGAAGACCAAGTAGATAAATATCATATGGATTTTATATTTTCTGCATGAGAGAAGTAGCGTTTCACAGCAGATTGCCAGTCGTCAATACTTGACACAATCTCTCAGAAAACATTAAATTATCCTTCTTTTTTTATATTAAGATTCCTGCAAGGTAAACACACGCGATATCACCAAACCCACTCCAGTAATTGCACGCTCGGAAAGTTACCGCACAATGCGGGAAACTACAAAGTCCCTTTGAGATGGAATTATTTATTCCTGGGCTCCGAACGCTTCATAGAATCTCATTTTGCCGCGCGTTCCGAGACGTTTGCGTTGGAAAAAATAGTCTTTTATTCAAAGAGAGAATGACCCCCTCTAACATCGCTTTCACAAACAAAAGCCGGCAAACGTCTTCCAATCTTTACCTTACATTAAAAATAAATATCTGCTTCCCTTTAACCCCAATTTATCTTCATCCTTCCGCTCGTGGTGTCTACAACAACTCATTTAAATGCCGCGTGTTGCATGTAGGAATAAATATGAACATTAGAACTTATTGGAAGAAATGACACTTATTTCTCCGAGCGCTCGGCTACCCAACATGTTGATTTCGAGATGCCGGAACGTGGCTTGATGGGCTACATATGGGAACCGGAGAGGGCACGGATCCATCTGATAGTGCACGAAAATTGACTGCATTCGGCGGTGATTGACAGCTCAATCCTGATCTGTAGCGCCGGGCGGTTAATGTTGTAGCTCGCTCTTCCCGCGGTGTGAAAGTCTTATGAACGTCTTATGTTGTGCCGAGAAATTCGAAGGGTCATGGCAGTAATTTCCCATGTTACACTCATAATAACTAAACTGAAGTCACGGGACGAAGCTCAGGTGTGTCTGCAATACAATAGTCTGGAAGCCGATAGATATTAAATCCAATAGGTCAAGACGAAGGTCAAAAACTATTCTCGGTAGTCCGTCATTAGAGAGTTCACACACGGGAGTCACCGAAGTGGAAGCATCAGCTGTTGTTACAGATCTGTGCGTGTTTTTCTAATGGTGTCGATAATAATCACACTTTGTATTCTATTTTCCAGATTTTTCTGTGTTTTCCCACAATTTAAAGTCCTACATGACTCCAATCCAACAGTGACTTGTTTCATTGTCCAACCGCAGCCTCCTGGATCATCAATATGACATGCAAGGGGCAGTATACCTGCCGTAAAGTCACACCATGTTTTTGCACGTGTTCATTGTTCATTAATAGACTGCAACTCGTGACGAAACAAATGGGTGACCACTAGTGATGAGCGGGCACTACCATGCTCGGGTGCTCAGTACTTGTAACTAGTGATGAGCGAGCACTACCATGCTCGGGTGCTCAGTACTGGTAACTAGTGATAAGCGGGCACTACCATGCTCGGGTGCTCAGTACTGGTAACTAGTGATGAGTGGCCACTACCATGCTCAGGTGCTCAGTACTGGTAACTAGTGATGAGCGAGCACTACCATGCTCGGGTGCTCAGTACTGGTAACTAGTGATGAGCGGGCACTACCATGCTCGGGTGCTCAGTACTTGTAACTAGTGATGAGCGAGCACTACCATGCTCGGGTGCTCAGTACTGGTAACTAGTAATGAGTGGGCACTACCATGCTCGGGTGCTCAGTACTGGTAACTAGTGATGAGCGGGCACTACCATGCTCGGGTGCTCAGTACTGGTAACTAGTGATGAGCGGGCACTACCATGCTCGGGTGCTCAGTACTGGTAACTAGTGATGAGTGGCCACTACCATGCTCGGGTGCTCAGTACTGGTAACTAGTGATGAGTGGGCACTACCATGCTCGAGTACTCAGTACTGGTAACTAGTGATGAGCGGGCACTACCATGCTCGAGTACTCAGTACTGGTAACTAGTGATGAGCAGGCACTACCATGCTCGGGTGCTCAGTACTGGTAACTAGTGATGAGCGGGCACTACCATGCTCAGGTGCTCTGTACTCGTAACTAGGGATGAGCGGGCACTACTATGCTCAGGTGCTCTGTACTCGTAACTAGTGATGAGCAGGCACTACCATGCTCGGGTGCTCAGGACTTGTTACTAGTGATGAGCGGGCACTACCATGCTCAGGTGCTCTGTACTGGTAACGAGTGATGAGCGGGCACTACCATGCTCGGGTGATCAATACTGGTAACTAGTGATGAGCTGGCACTACCATGCTCAGGTGCTCAGTACTGGTAACTAGTGATGAGCGGGCACTACCATGCTCGGGTGCTCAGTACTGGTAACTAGTGATGAGCGGGCACTACCATGCTCGGGTGCTCAGTACTGGTAACTAGTGATGAGCGGGCACTACCATGCTCGGGTGCTCAGTACTGGTAACTAGTGATGAGCGGGCACTACCATGCTCGGGTGCTCTGTACTCGTAACTAGTGATGAGCAGGCACTACCATGCTCGGGTGCTCAGTACTTGTTACTAGTGATGAGCGGGCACTACCATGCTCAGGTGCTCTGTACTGGTAACGAGTGATGAGCAGGCACTACCATGCTCGGGTGCTCAATACTGGTAACTAGTGATGAGCGGGCACTACCATGCTCAGGTGCTCAGTACTGGTAACTAGTGATGAGCGGGCACTACCATGCTCGGGTGCTCAGTACTGGTAACTAGTGATGAGCGGGCACTACCATGCTCGGGTGCTCAGTACTCGTATCTAGTGATGAGTGGGCACTACCATGCTCGGGTGCTCAGTACTGGTAACTAGTGATGAGCGGGCACTACCATGCTAGGGTGCCCAGTACTCGTAACTAGTGATGAGTGGGCACTACCATGCTCGGGTGCTCAGTACTGGTAACTAGTGATGAGCGGGCACTACCATGCTCGGGTGCTCAGTACTGGTAACTAGTGATGAGCGGGCACTACCATGCTCGGGTGCTCTGTACTCGTAACTAGTGATGAGCGGGCACTACCATGCTCAGGTGCTCAGTACTGGTAACTAGTGATGAGTGGGCACTACCATGCTCGAGTACTCAGTACTGGTAACTAGTAATGAGCGGGCACTACCATGCTCGAGTACTCAGTACTGGTAACTAGTGATGAGCGGGCACTACCATGCTCGGGTGCTCTGTACTTGTAAATAGTGATGAGTGGGCACTACCATGCTCGGGTGCTCAGTACTGGTAACTAGTGATGAGCGGGCACTACCATGCTCAGGTGCTCTGTACTCGTAACTAGTGATGAGCGGGCACTACTATGCTCAGGTGCTCTGTACTCGTAACTAGTGATGAGCGGACACTACCATGCTCGGGTGCTCAGTACTGGTAACTAGTGATGAGCGGGCACTACCATGCTCGGGTTCTCAGTACTTGTTACTAGTGATGAGCGGGCACTACCATGCTCAGGTGCTCAGTACTGGTAACTAGTGATGAGCTGGCACTACCATGCTCGGGTGCTCAATACTGGTAACTAGTGATGAGCTGGCACTACCATGCTCAGGTGCTCAGTACTGGTAACTAGTGATGAGCGGGCACTACCATGCTCGGGTGCTCGGTACTGGTAACTAGTGATGAGCGGGCACTACCATGCTCGGGTGCTCAGTACTGGTAACTAGTGATGAGCTGGCACTACCATGCTCAGGTGCTCAGTACTGGTAACTAGTGATGAGCGGGCACTACCATGCTCAGGTGCTCAGTACTGGTAACTAGTGATGAGTGGGCACTACCATGCTCGGGTGCTCTGTACTGGTAACTAGTGATGAGCGCGCACTACCATGCTCAGGTGCTCAGTACTCGTAACTAGTGATGAGCGAGCACTACCATGCTCGGGTGCTCAGTACTGGTAACTAGTGATGAGCGGGCACTACCATGCTCGGGTGCTCAGTACTGGTAACTAGTGATGAGCGGGCACTACCATGCTCGGGTGCTCAGTACTGGTAACTAGTGATGAGCGCGCACTACCATGCTCGGGTGCTCAGTACTGGTAACTAGTGATGAGCGGACATTACCATGCTCGGGTGCTCAGTACTGGTAACTAGTGATGAGTGGGCACTACCATGCTCGGGTGCTCAGTACTGGTAACTAGTGATGAGCGGGCACTACCATGCTCGGGTGCTCAGTACTCGTAACTAGTGATGAGCGGGCACTACCATGCTCGAGTGCTCAGTACTGGTAACTAGTGATGAGCGGGCACTACCATGCTCGGATGCTTAATACTGGTAACTAGTGATGAGCGGGCACTACCATGCTCAGGTGCTCAGTACTGGTAACTAGTGATGAGCGGGCACTACCATGCTCGGTTGCTCAGTACTGGTAACTAGTGATGAGCGGGCACTACCATGCTTGGGTGCTCAGTACTGGTAACTAGTGATGAGCGGGCACTACCATGCTTGGGTGTTCAGTACTCGTAACTAGTGATGAGGCATCATTACCATGCTCGGGTGCTCAGTACTGGTAACTAGTGATGAGCGGGCACTACCATGCTCGGGTGCTCTGTACTCGTAACTAGTGATGAGTGGGCACTACCATGCTCGGGTGCTCTGTACTCGTAACTAGTGATGAGCGGGCACTACCATGCTCGGGTGCTCAGTACTGGTAACTAGTGATGAGCGGGCACTACCATGCTCAGGTGCTCAGTACTGGTAACTAGTGATGAGCGGGCACTACCATGCTCGGGTGCTCAGTACTGGTAACTAGTGATGAGCGAGCACTACCATGCTCGGGGGCTCAGTACTGGTAACTAGTGATGAGCTGGCACTACCATGCTCAGGCGCTGAGTACTTGTAACTAGTGATGAGCGGGCACTACCATGCTCGGGTGCTCAGTACTCGTAACTAGTGATGAGTGGGCACTACCATGCTCAGGTGCTCAATACTGGTAACTAGTGATGAGCGGGCACTACCATGCTCGGGTGCTCAGTACTCGTAACTAGTGATGAGCGGGCACTACCATGCTCGGGTGCTCAGTACTGGTAACTAGTGATCAGCGGGCACTACCATGCTCAGGTGTTCAGTATTGGTAACTAGTGATGAGCGGGCACTACCATGCTCGGGTGCTCAGTACTCGTAACTAGTGATGAGCGGGCACTACCATGCTCAGGTGCTCTGTACTGGTAACTAGTGATGAGCGGGCACTACCATGCTCGGGTGCTCAGTACTGGTAACTAGTGATGAGCGGGCACTACCATGCTCAGGTGTTCAGTATTGGTAACTAGTGATGAGCGGGCACTACCATGCTCGGGTGCTCAGTACTGGTAACTAGTGATGAGCGGGTACTACCATGCTTGGGTGCTCAGTACTGGTAACTAGTGATGAGTGGGCACTACCATGCTCAGGTGTTCAGTATCGGTAACTAGTGATGAGCGGGCACTACCATGCTCGGGTGCTCAGTACTGGTAACTAGTGATGAGCGGGCACTACCATGCTCGGGTGCTCAGTACTGGTAACTAGTGATGAGCAGGCACTACCATGCTCGGGTGCTCAGTACTGATAACTAGTGATGAGCGGGCACTACCATGCTCGGGTGCTCAGTACTGGTAACTAGTGATGAGTGAACACTACCATGCTCGGGTGCTCAGTACTGGTAACTAGTGATGAGCGGGCACTACCATGCTCGGGTGCTCAGTACTGGTAACTAGTGATGAGCAGGCACTACCATGCTCAGGTGCTCAGTACTCGTAACTAGTGATGAGCGGGCACTACCATGCTCGGGTGCTCAGTACTGATAACTAGTGATGAGTGGGCACTACCATGCTCGGGTGCTCAGTACTGGTAACTAGTGATGAGCGGGCACTACCATGCTCAGGTGCTCAGTACTGGTAACTAGTGATGAGCGGGCACTACCATGCTCAGGTGCTCAGTACTGGTAACTAGTGATGAGCGGGCATTACCATGCTCGGGTGCTCTGTACTCGTAACTAGTGATGAGCGGGCACTACCATGCTCGGGTGCTCTGTACTGGTAACTAGTGATGAGCGGGCACTACAATGCTCAGGTGCTCAGTACTGGTAACTAGTGATGAGCGGGCATTACCATGCTCGGGTGCTCTGTACTCGTAACTAGTGATGAGCGGGCATTACCATGCTCGGGTGTTCAGTACTGGTAACTAGTGATGAGCGGGCACTACCATGCTCGGGTGCTCAGTACTGGTAACTAGTGATGAGCGGGCACTACCATGCTCTGGTGCTCAGTACTGGTAACTAGTGATGAGCGGGCACTACCATGCGCGGGTGCTCAGTACTGGTAACTAGTGATGAGCGGGCACTACCATGCTCGGGTGCTCAGTACTGGTAACTAGTGATGAGCGGGCACTACCATGCGCGGGTGCTCAGTACTGGTAACTAGTGATGAGTGAACACTACCATGCTCGGGTGCTCAGTACTGGTAACTAGTGATGAGTGAACACTACCATGCTCGGGTGCTCAGTACTGGTAATTAGTGATGAGCGGGCACTACCATGCTCGGGTGCTCAGTACTCGTAACTAGTGATGAGCGGGCACTATCATGCTCGGGTGCTCAGTACTGGTAACTAGTGATGAGCGGGCACTACCATGCTCGGGTGCTCGGTACTGGTAACTAGTGATGAGCGGGCACTACCATGCTCGGGTGCTCAGTACTCGTAACTAGTGATGAGCGGGCGCTACCATGCTCAGGTGCTCAGTACTCGTAACTAGTGATGAGCGGGCGCTACCATGCTCGGGTGCTCAGTACTGGTAACTAGTGATGAGTGGGCACTACCATGCTCGGGTGCTCAGTACTGGTAACTAGTGATGAGTGGGCACTACCATGCTCGGGTGCTCAGTACTGGTAACTAGTGATGAGCGGGCGCTACCATGCTCGGGTGCTCAGTACTGGTAACTAGTGATGAGCGGGCGCTACCATGCTCGGGTGCTCAGTACTGGTAACTAGTGATGAGCAGGCACTACCATGCTCGGGTGCTCAGTACTCGTAACTAGTGATGAGCGGGCGCTACCATGCTCAGGTGCTCAGTACTCGTAACTAGTGATGAGCGGGCGCTACCATGCTCGGGTGCTCAGTACTGGTAACTAGTGATGAGCGGGCACTACCATGCTCGGGTGCTCAGTACTGGTAACTAGTGATGAGTGAACACTACCATGCTCGGGTGCTCAGTACTCGTAACTAGTGATGAGCGGGCGCTACCATGCTCAGGTGCTCAGTACTCGTAACTAGTGATGAGCGGGCGCTACCATGCTCGGGTGCTCAGTACTGGTAACTAGTGATGAGTGGGCACTACCATGCTCGGGTGCTCAGTACTGGTAACTAGTGATGAGTGGGCACTACCATGCTCGGGTGCTCAGTACTGGTAACTAGTGATGAGCGGGCGCTACCATGCTCGGGTGCTCAGTACTCGTAACTAGTGATGAGCGGGCGCTACCATGCTCAGGTGCTCAGTACTCGTAACTAGTGATGAGCGGGCGCTACCATGCTCGGGTGCTCAGTACTGGTAACTAGTGATGAGTGGGCACTACCATGCTCGGGTGCTCAGTACTGGTAACTAGTGATGAGCGGGCACTACCATGCTCAGGTGCTCAGTACTGGTAACTAGTGATGAGTGGGCACTACCATGCTCGGGTGCTCAGTACTGGTAACTAGTGATGAGCGGGCACTACCATGCTCAGGTGCTCAGTACTGGTAACTAGTGATGAGCGGGCACTACCATGCTCAGGTGCTCAGTATTGGTAACTAGTGATGAGCGGGCATTACCATGCTCGGGTGCTCTGTACTCGTAACTAGTGATGAGCGGGCACTACCATGCTCGGGTGCTCTGTACTGGTAACTAGTGATGAGCGGGCACTACCATGCTCAGGTGCTCAGTACTGGTAACTAGTGATGAGCGGGCATTACCATGCTCGGGTGCTCTGTACTCGTAACTAGTGATGAGCGGGCATTACCATGCTCGGGTGCTCAGTACTCGTAACTAGTGATGAGCGGGCACTACCATGCTCGGGTGCTCAGTACTGGTAACTAGTGATGAGCGGGCACTACCATGCTCGGGTGCTCAGTACTGGTAACTAGTGATGAGCGAGCACTACCATGCTCGGGGGCTCAGTACTGGTAACTAGTGATGAGCTGGCACTACCATGCTCAGGTGCTGAGTACTTGTAACTAGTGATGAGCGGGCACTACCATGCTCGGGTGCTCAGTACTGGTAACTAGTGATCAGCGGGCACTACCATGCTCAGGTGTTCAGTATTGGTAACTAGTGATGAGCGGGCACTACCATGCTCGGGTGCTCAGTACTCGTAACTAGTGATGAGCGGGCACTACCATGCTCAGGTGCTCTGTACTGGTAACTAGTGATGAGCGGGCACTACCATGCTCGGTTGCTCAGTACTGGTAACTAGTGATGAGCGGGCACTACCATGCTCAGGTGTTCAGTATTGGTAACTAGTGATGAGCGGGCACTACCATGCTCGGGTGCTCAGTACTGGTAACTAGTGATGAGCGGGTACTACCATGCTTGGGTGCTCAGTACTGGTAACTACTGATGAGTGGGCACTACCATGCTCAGGTGTTCAGTATCGGTAACTAGTGATGAGCGGGCACTACCATGCTCGGGTGCTCAGTACTGGTAACTAGTGATGAGCGGGCACTACCATGCTCGGGTGCTCAGTACTGGTAACTAGTGATGAGCAGGCACTACCATGCTCGGGTGCTCAGTACTGATAACTAGTGATGAGCGGGCACTAACATGCTCGGGTGCTCAGTACTGGTAACTAGTGATGAGTGAACACTACCATGCTCGGGTGCTCAGTACTGGTAACTAGTGATGAGCGGGCACTACCATGCTCGGGTGCTCAGTACTGGTAACTAGTGATGAGCAGGCACTACCATGCTCAGGTGCTCAGTACTCGTAACTAGTGATGAGTGGGCACTACCATGCTCGGGTGCTCAGTACTGATAACTAGTGATGAGTGGGCACTACCATGCTCGGGTGCTCAGTACTGGTAACTAGTGATGAGCGGGCACTACCATGCTCAGGTGCTCAGTACTGGTAACTAGTGATGAGCGGGCACTACCATGCTCGGGTGCTCTGTACTCGTAACTAGTGATGAGCGGGCACTACCATGCTCAGGTGCTCAGTACTCGTAACTAGTGATGAGCGGGCACTACCATGCTCGGGTGCTCAGTACTGATAACTAGTGATGAGTGGGCACTACCATGCTCAGGTGCTCAGTACTGGTAACTAGTGATGAGCGGGCACTACCATGCTCAGGTGCTCAGTACTGGTAACTAGTGATGAGCGGGCACTACCATGCTCAGGTGCTCAGTACTGGTAACTAGTGATGAGCGGGCATTACCATGCTCGGGTGCTCTGTACTCGTAACTAGTGATGAGCGGGCACTACCATGCTCGGGTGCTCTGTACTGGTAACTAGTGATGAGCGGGCACTACCATGCTCAGGTGCTCTGTACTGGTAACTAGTGATGAGCGGGCATTACCATGCTCAGGTGCTCAGTACTGGTAACTAGTGATGAGCGGGCATTACCATGCTCGGGTGCTCTGTACTCGTAACTAGTGATGAGCGGGCACTACCATGCTCGGGTGCTCAGTACTGGTAACTAGTGATGAGCGGGCACTACCATGCTCGGGTGCTCTGTACTGGTAACTAGTGATGAGCGGGCACTACCATGCTCAGGTGCTCAGTACTGGTAACTAGTGATGAGCGGGCATTACCATGCTCGGGTGCTCTGTACTCGTAACTAGTGATGAGCGGGCATTACCATGCTCGGGTGCTCAGTACTCGTAACTAGTGATGAGCGGGCACTACCATGCTCGGGTGCTCAGTACTGGTAACTAGTGATGAGCGGGCACTACCATGCTCGGGTGCTCAGTACTGGTAACTAGTGATGAGCGAGCACTACCATGCTCGGGGGCTCAGTACTGGTAACTAGTGATGAGCTGGCACTACCATGCTCAGGTGCTGAGTACTTGTAACTAGTGATGAGCGGGCACTACCATGCTCGGGTGCTCAGTACTGGTAACTAGTGATCAGCGGGCACTACCATGCTCAGGTGTTCAGTATTGGTAACTAGTGATGAGCGGGCACTACCATGCTCGGGTGCTCAGTACTCGTAACTAGTGATGAGCGGGCACTACCATGCTCAGGTGCTCTGTACTGGTAACTAGTGATGAGCGGGCACTACCATGCTCGGTTGCTCAGTACTGGTAACTAGTGATGAGCGGGCACTACCATGCTCAGGTGTTCAGTATTGGTAACTAGTGATGAGCGGGCACTACCATGCTCGGGTGCTCAGTACTGGTAACTAGTGATGAGCGGGTACTACCATGCTTGGGTGCTCAGTACTGGTAACTAGTGATGAGTGGGCACTACCATGCTCAGGTGTTCAGTATCGGTAACTAGTGATGAGCGGGCACTACCATGCTCGGGTGCTCAGTACTGGTAACTAGTGATGAGCGGGCACTACCATGCTCGGGTGCTCAGTACTGGTAACTAGTGATGAGCAGGCACTACCATGCTCGGGTGCTCAGTACTGATAACTAGTGATGAGCGGGCACTACCATGCTCGGGTGCTCAGTACTGGTAACTAGTGATGAGTGAACACTACCATGCTCGGGTGCTCAGTACTGGTAACTAGTGATGAGCGGGCACTACCATGCTCGGGTGCTCAGTACTGGTAACTAGTGATGAGCAGGCACTACCATGCTCAGGTGCTCAGTACTCGTAACTAGTGATGAGCGGGCACTACCATGCTCGGGTGCTCAGTACTGATAACTAGTGATGAGTGGGCACTACCATGCTCGGGTGCTCAGTACTGGTAACTAGTGATGAGCGGGCACTACCATGCTCAGGTGCTCAGTACTGGTAACTAGTGATGAGCGGGCACTACCATGCTCGGGTGCTCTGTACTCGTAACTAGTGATGAGCGGGCACTACCATGCTCAGGTGCTCAGTACTCGTAACTAGTGATGAGCGGGCACTACCATGCTCGGGTGCTCAGTACTGATAACTAGTGATGAGTGGGCACTACCATGCTCGGGTGCTCAGTACTGGTAACTAGTGATGAGCTGGCACTACCATGCTCAGGTGCTCAGTACTGGTAACTAGTGATGAGCGGGCACTACCATGTTTGGGTGCTCAGTACTGGTAACTAGTGATGAGCGGGCACTACCATGCTCAGGTGCTCAGTACTGGTAACTAGTGATGAGCGGGCATTACCATGCTCGGGTGCTCTGTACTCGTAACTAGTGATGAGCGGGCACTACCATGCTCGGGTGCTCTGTACTGGTAACTAGTGATGAGCGGGCACTACCATGCTCAGGTGCTCTGTACTGGTAACTAGTGATGAGCGGGCATTACCATGCTCGGGTGCTCAGTACTCGTAACTAGTGATGAGCGGGCATTACCATGCTCGGGTGTTCAGTACTGGTAACTAGTGATGAGCGGGCACTACCATGCTCAGGTGCTCAGTACTGGTAACTAGTGATGAGCGGGCACTACCATGCTCGGGTGCTCAGTACTGGTAACTAGTGATGAGCGGGCACTACCATGCTCGGGTGCTCAGTACTGGTAACTAGTGATGAGCAGGCACTACCATGCTCAGGTGCTCAGTACTCGTAATTAGTGATGAGCGGGCGCTACCATGCTCGGGTGCTCAGTACTGGTAACTAGTGATGAGTGGGCACTACCATGCTCGGGTGCTCAGTACTGGTAACTAGTGATGAGCGGGCGCTACCATGCTCGGGTGCTCAGTACTCGTAACTAGTGATGAGCGGGCGCTACCATGCTCGGGTGCTCAGTACTGGTAACTAGTGATGAGCGGGCACTACCATGCTCGGGTGCTCAGTACTGGTAACTAGTGATGAGCGGGCACTAGCATGCTCAGGTGCTCAGTACTCGTAACTAGTGATGAGCGGGCGCTACCATGCTCGGGTGCTCAGTACTGGTAACTAGTGATGAGTGGGCACTACCATGCTCGGGTGCTCAGTACTGGTAACTAGTGATGAGCGGGCACTACCATGCTCAGGTGTTCAGTACTGGTAACTAGTGATGAGCGGGCACTACCATGCTCAGGTGCTCAGTACTGGTAACTAGTGATGAGCGGGCATTACCATGCTCGGGTGCTCTGTACTCGTAACTAGTGATGAGCGGGCACTACCATGCTCGGGTGCTCTGTACTGGTAACTAGTGATGAGCGGGCACTACCATGCTCAGGTGCTCAGTACTGGTAACTAGTGATGAGCGGGCACTACCATGCTCGGGTGCTCTGTACTCGTAACTAGTGATGAGCGGGCACTACCATGCTCAGGTGCTCAGTACTGGTAACTAGTGATGAGCGGGCATTACCATGCTCGGGTGCTCAGTACTGGTAACTAGTGATGAGCGGGCACTACCATGCTCGGGTGTTCAGTACTGGTAACTAGTGATGAGCGGGCACTACCATGCTCGGGTGCTCAGTACTGGTAACTAGTGATGAGCGGGCACTACCATGCTCGGGTGCTCAGTACTGGTAACTAGTGATGAGCGGGCATTACCATGCTCGGGTGCTCTGTACTCGTAACTAGTGATGAGCGGGCACTACCATGCTCGGGTGCTCTGTACTGGTAACTAGTGATGAGCGGGCACTACCATGCTCAGGTGCTCAGTACTGGTAACTAGTGATGAGCGGGCACTACCATGCTCGGGTGCTCTGTACTCGTAACTAGTGATGAGCGGGCATTACCATGCTCAGGTGCTCAGTACTGGTTATTAGTGATGAGCGGGCACTACCATGCTCGGGTGCTCAGTACTGGTAACTAGTGATGAGCGGGCACTACCATGCTCGGGTGCTCAGTACTGGTAACTAGTGATGAGCGGGCACTACCATGCTCAGGTGCTCAGTACTGGTAACTAGTGATGAGCGGGCATTACCATGCTCGGGTGCTCTGTACTCGTAACTAGTGATGAGCAGGCACTACCATGCTCAGGTGCTCAGTACTGGTAACTAGTGATGAGCGAGCACTACCATGCTCGGGTGCTCAGTACTGGTAACTAGTGATGAGTGAACACTACCATGCTCGGGTGCTCAGTACTGGTAACTAGTGATGAGCGGGCACTACCATGCTCGGGTGCTCAGTACTGGTAACTAGTGATGAGCAGGCACTACCATGCTCAGGTGCTCAGTACTCGTAACTAGTGATGAGCGGGCACTACCATGCTCAGGTGCTCAGTACTCGTAACTAGTGATGAGCGAGCACTACCATGCTCGGGTGCTCAGTACTGATAACTAGTGATGAGTGGGCACTACCATGCTCGGGTGCTCAGTACTGGTAACTAGTGATGAGCGGGCACTACCATGCTCAGGTGCTCAGTACTGGTAACTAGTGATGAGCGGGCACTACCATGCTCGGGTGCTCTGTACTCGTAACTAGTGATGAGCGGGCACTACCATGCTCAGGTGCTCAGTACTCGTAACTAGTGATGAGCGGGCACTACCATGCTCGGGTGCTCAGTACTGATAACTAGTGATGAGTGGGCACTACCATGCTCGGGTGCTCAGTACTGGTAACTAGTGATGAGCGGGCACTACCATGCTCAGGTGCTCAGTACTGGTAACTAGTGATGAGCGGGCACTACCATGCTCAGGTGCTCAGTACTGGTAACTAGTGATGAGCGGGCATTACCATGCTCGGGTGCTCTGTACTCGTAACTAGTGATGAGCGGGCACTACCATGCTCGGGTGCTCTGTACTGGTAACTAGTGATGAGCGGGCACTACCATGCTCAGGTGCTCTGTACTGGTAACTAGTGATGAGCGGGCATTACCATGCTCAGGTGCTCAGTACTGGTAACTAGTGATGAGCGGGCATTACCATGCTCGGGTGCTCTGTACTCGTAACTAGTGATGAGCGGGCACTACCATGCTCGGGTGCTCTGTACTGGTAACTAGTGATGAGCGGGCACTACCATGCTCAGGTGCTCAGTACTGGTAACTAGTGATGAGCGGGCATTACCATGCTCGGGTGCTCTGTACTCGTAACTAGTGATGAGCGGGCATTACCATGCTCGGGTGCTCAGTACTCGTAACTAGTGATGAGCGGGCACTACCATGCTCGGGTGCTCAGTACTGGTAACTAGTGATGAGCGGGCACTACCATGCTCGGGTGCTCAGTACTGGTAACTAGTGATGAGCGAGCACTACCATGCTCGGGGGCTCAGTACTGGTAACTAGTGATGAGCTGGCACTACCATGCTCAGGTGCTGAGTACTTGTAACTAGTGATGAGCGGGCACTACCATGCTCGGGTGCTCAGTACTGGTAACTAGTGATCAGCGGGCACTACCATGCTCAGGTGTTCAGTATTGGTAACTAGTGATGAGCGGGCACTACCATGCTCGGGTGCTCAGTACTCGTAACTAGTGATGAGCGGGCACTACCATGCTCAGGTGCTCTGTACTGGTAACTAGTGATGAGCGGGCACTACCATGCTCGGTTGCTCAGTACTGGTAACTAGTGATGAGCGGGCACTACCATGCTCAGGTGTTCAGTATTGGTAACTAGTGATGAGCGGGCACTACCATGCTCGGGTGCTCAGTACTGGTAACTAGTGATGAGCGGGTACTACCATGCTTGGGTGCTCAGTACTGGTAACTAGTGATGAGTGGGCACTACCATGCTCAGGTGTTCAGTATCGGTAACTAGTGATGAGCGGGCACTACCATGCTCGGGTGCTCAGTACTGGTAACTAGTGATGAGCGGGCACTACCATGCTCGGGTGCTCAGTACTGGTAACTAGTGATGAGCAGGCACTACCATGCTCGGGTGCTCAGTACTGATAACTAGTGATGAGCGGGCACTACCATGCTCGGGTGCTCAGTACTGGTAACTAGTGATGAGTGAACACTACCATGCTCGGGTGCTCAGTACTGGTAACTAGTGATGAGCGGGCACTACCATGCTCGGGTGCTCAGTACTGGTAACTAGTGATGAGCAGGCACTACCATGCTCAGGTGCTCAGTACTCGTAACTAGTGATGAGCGGGCACTACCATGCTCGGGTGCTCAGTACTGATAACTAGTGATGAGCGGGCACTACCATGCTCGGGTGCTCAGTACTGGTAACTAGTGATGAGCGGGCACTACCATGCTCAGGTGCTCAGTACTGGTAACTAGTGATGAGCGGGCACTACCATGCTCGGGTGCTCTGTACTCGTAACTAGTGATGAGCGGGCACTACCATGCTCAGGTGCTCAGTACTCGTAACTAGTGATGAGCGGGCACTACCATGCTCGGGTGCTCAGTACTGATAACTAGTGATGAGTGGGCACTACCATGCTCGGGTGCTCAGTACTGGTAACTAGTGATGAGCTGGCACTACCATGCTCAGGTGCTCAGTACTGGTAACTAGTGATGAGCGGGCACTACCATGTTTGGGTGCTCAGTACTGGTAACTAGTGATGAGCGGGCACTACCATGCTCAGGTGCTCAGTACTGGTAACTAGTGATGAGCGGGCATTACCATGCTCGGGTGCTCTGTACTCGTAACTAGTGATGAGCGGGCACTACCATGCTCGGGTGCTCTGTACTGGTAACTAGTGATGAGCGGGCACTACCATGCTCAGGTGCTCTGTACTGGTAACTAGTGATGAGCGGGCATTACCATGCTCGGGTGCTCAGTACTCGTAACTAGTGATGAGCGGGCATTACCATGCTCGGGTGTTCAGTACTGGTAACTAGTGATGAGCGGGCACTACCATGCTCAGGTGCTCAGTACTGGTAACTAGTGATGAGCGGGCACTACCATGCTCGGGTGCTCAGTACTGGTAACTAGTGATGAGCGGGCACTACCATGCTCGGGTGCTCAGTACTGGTAACTAGTGATGAGCAGGCACTACCATGCTCAGGTGCTCAGTACTCGTAATTAGTGATGAGCGGGCGCTACCATGCTCGGGTGCTCAGTACTGGTAACTAGTGATGAGTGGGCACTACCATGCTCGGGTGCTCAGTACTGGTAACTAGTGATGAGCGGGCGCTACCATGCTCGGGTGCTCAGTACTCGTAACTAGTGATGAGCGGGCGCTACCATGCTCGGGTGCTCAGTACTGGTAACTAGTGATGAGCGGGCACTACCATGCTCGGGTGCTCAGTACTGGTAACTAGTGATGAGCGGGCACTAGCATGCTCAGGTGCTCAGTACTCGTAACTAGTGATGAGCGGGCGCTACCATGCTCGGGTGCTCAGTACTGGTAACTAGTGATGAGTGGGCACTACCATGCTCGGGTGCTCAGTACTGGTAACTAGTGATGAGCGGGCACTACCATGCTCAGGTGTTCAGTACTGGTAACTAGTGATGAGCGGGCACTACCATGCTCAGGTGCTCAGTACTGGTAACTAGTGATGAGCGGGCATTACCATGCTCGGGTGCTCTGTACTCGTAACTAGTGATGAGCGGGCACTACCATGCTCGGGTGCTCTGTACTGGTAACTAGTGATGAGCGGGCACTACCATGCTCAGGTGCTCAGTACTGGTAACTAGTGATGAGCGGGCACTACCATGCTCGGGTGCTCTGTACTCGTAACTAGTGATGAGCGGGCACTACCATGCTCAGGTGCTCAGTACTGGTAACTAGTGATGAGCGGGCATTACCATGCTCGGGTGCTCAGTACTGGTAACTAGTGATGAGCGGGCACTACCATGCTCGGGTGTTCAGTACTGGTAACTAGTGATGAGCGGGCACTACCATGCTCGGGTGCTCAGTACTGGTAACTAGTGATGAGCGGGCACTACCATGCTCGGGTGCTCAGTACTGGTAACTAGTGATGAGCGGGCATTACCATGCTCGGGTGCTCTGTACTCGTAACTAGTGATGAGCGGGCACTACCATGCTCGGGTGCTCTGTACTGGTAACTAGTGATGAGCGGGCACTACCATGCTCAGGTGCTCAGTACTGGTAACTAGTGATGAGCGGGCACTACCATGCTCGGGTGCTCTGTACTCGTAACTAGTGATGAGCGGGCATTACCATGCTCAGGTGCTCAGTACTGGTTATTAGTGATGAGCGGGCACTACCATGCTCGGGTGCTCAGTACTGGTAACTAGTGATGAGCGGGCACTACCATGCTCGGGTGCTCAGTACTGGTAACTAGTGATGAGCGGGCACTACCATGCTCAGGTGCTCAGTACTGGTAACTAGTGATGAGCGGGCATTACCATGCTCGGGTGCTCTGTACTCGTAACTAGTGATGAGCAGGCACTACCATGCTCAGGTGCTCAGTACTGGTAACTAGTGATGAGCGAGCACTACCATGCTCGGGTGCTCAGTACTGGTAACTAGTGATGAGTGAACACTACCATGCTCGGGTGCTCAGTACTGGTAACTAGTGATGAGCGGGCACTACCATGCTCGGGTGCTCAGTACTGGTAACTAGTGATGAGCAGGCACTACCATGCTCAGGTGCTCAGTACTCGTAACTAGTGATGAGCGGGCACTACCATGCTCAGGTGCTCAGTACTCGTAACTAGTGATGAGCGAGCACTACCATGCTCGGGTGCTCAGTACTGATAACTAGTGATGAGTGGGCACTACCATGCTCGGGTGCTCAGTACTGGTAACTAGTGATGAGCGGGCACTACCATGCTCAGGTGCTCAGTACTGGTAACTAGTGATGAGCGGGCACTACCATGCTCGGGTGCTCTGTACTCGTAACTAGTGATGAGCGGGCACTACCATGCTCAGGTGCTCAGTACTCGTAACTAGTGATGAGCGGGCACTACCATGCTCGGGTGCTCAGTACTGATAACTAGTGATGAGTGGGCACTACCATGCTCGGGTGCTCAGTACTGGTAACTAGTGATGAGCGGGCACTACCATGCTCAGGTGCTCAGTACTGGTAACTAGTGATGAGCGGGCACTACCATGCTCAGGTGCTCAGTACTGGTAACTAGTGATGAGCGGGCATTACCATGCTCGGGTGCTCTGTACTCGTAACTAGTGATGAGCGGGCACTACCATGCTCGGGTGCTCTGTACTGGTAACTAGTGATGAGCGGGCACTACCATGCTCAGGTGCTCTGTACTGGTAACTAGTGATGAGCGGGCATTACCATGCTCAGGTGCTCAGTACTGGTAACTAGTGATGAGCGGGCATTACCATGCTCGGGTGCTCTGTACTCGTAACTAGTGATGAGCGGGCACTACCATGCTCGGGTGCTCTGTACTGGTAACTAGTGATGAGCGGGCACTACCATGCTCAGGTGCTCAGTACTGGTAACTAGTGATGAGCGGGCATTACCATGCTCGGGTGCTCTGTACTCGTAACTAGTGATGAGCGGGCATTACCATGCTCGGGTGCTCAGTACTCGTAACTAGTGATGAGCGGGCACTACCATGCTCGGGTGCTCAGTACTGGTAACTAGTGATGAGCGGGCACTACCATGCTCGGGTGCTCAGTACTGGTAACTAGTGATGAGCGAGCACTACCATGCTCGGGGGCTCAGTACTGGTAACTAGTGATGAGCTGGCACTACCATGCTCAGGTGCTGAGTACTTGTAACTAGTGATGAGCGGGCACTACCATGCTCGGGTGCTCAGTACTGGTAACTAGTGATCAGCGGGCACTACCATGCTCAGGTGTTCAGTATTGGTAACTAGTGATGAGCGGGCACTACCATGCTCGGGTGCTCAGTACTCGTAACTAGTGATGAGCGGGCACTACCATGCTCAGGTGCTCTGTACTGGTAACTAGTGATGAGCGGGCACTACCATGCTCGGTTGCTCAGTACTGGTAACTAGTGATGAGCGGGCACTACCATGCTCAGGTGTTCAGTATTGGTAACTAGTGATGAGCGGGCACTACCATGCTCGGGTGCTCAGTACTGGTAACTAGTGATGAGCGGGTACTACCATGCTTGGGTGCTCAGTACTGGTAACTAGTGATGAGTGGGCACTACCATGCTCAGGTGTTCAGTATCGGTAACTAGTGATGAGCGGGCACTACCATGCTCGGGTGCTCAGTACTGGTAACTAGTGATGAGCGGGCACTACCATGCTCGGGTGCTCAGTACTGGTAACTAGTGATGAGCAGGCACTACCATGCTCGGGTGCTCAGTACTGATAACTAGTGATGAGCGGGCACTACCATGCTCGGGTGCTCAGTACTGGTAACTAGTGATGAGTGAACACTACCATGCTCGGGTGCTCAGTACTGGTAACTAGTGATGAGCGGGCACTACCATGCTCGGGTGCTCAGTACTGGTAACTAGTGATGAGCAGGCACTACCATGCTCAGGTGCTCAGTACTCGTAACTAGTGATGAGCGGGCACTACCATGCTCGGGTGCTCAGTACTGATAACTAGTGATGAGTGGGCACTACCATGCTCGGGTGCTCAGTACTGGTAACTAGTGATGAGCGGGCACTACCATGCTCAGGTGCTCAGTACTGGTAACTAGTGATGAGCGGGCACTACCATGCTCGGGTGCTCTGTACTCGTAACTAGTGATGAGCGGGCACTACCATGCTCAGGTGCTCAGTACTCGTAACTAGTGATGAGCGGGCACTACCATGCTCAGGTGCTCAGTACTGGTAACTAGTGATGAGCAGGCACTACCATGCTCGGGTGCTCAGTACTGGTAACTAGTGATGAGCGGGCACTACCATGCTCGGGTGCTCAGTACTGGTAACTAGTGATGAGCGGGCACTACCATGCTCAGGTGCTCAGTACTGGTAACTAGTGATGAGCGGGCACTACCATGCTCGGGTGCTCAGTACTGGTAACTAGTGATGAGCGGGCACTACCATGCTCGGGTGCTCAGTACTGGTAACTAGTGATGAGCGGGCACTACCATGCTCGGGTGATCAGTACTGGTAACTAGTGATGAGCGGGCACTACCATGCTCGGGTGCTCAGTACTCGATACTTTTGAGGATTGAGAATCTCCATGTGGTTTTCTTTCCTGATGCCATGAAAATAAAATCGAGAAAAATGATGAGGAGTTGGGCAAAGTTTAAAGCAATTGCGGTGGTGGGATCTTAAAGCCAAACCTACTGTCCTGGGCGGGAAGGTTTGAGGAACCATGGACCAGCGCCAAGAAGAAGGGCTCCTTTGTATCTTGGTATCGAGGACTATTCCTCCTAAGATTTGGGTTAGTTACCTATAATGGGATGGGTTGACCATACTTTGGGTATCAGGGTTACTGGCCTGTCCTCGGTCAGGAGACATTGAGGGGAAAAAGGATTGTGCCTCTGATTGGAAAATGTCTTCACCCTGTGGATGAGGAATGGAGGGAGATATCTCCAAATCTCATCTACTTTGCTGCTACTTTTATAGATTGAAGAATATATTCTTATATGTGTGAACACACCCTGAAAAAATTTAGCCAAAATCTAAAGTCCATGGCTCAGAGGAACATTTTCAGAAGATAGTTTTCGATGTTCTCGTCAGATGTTAGAAGAGGGGAAAAAAAAGCGAGAAACCTTCAGACATTAGTTCATGCAAATCTTCCATTATCTAATATTATTTCTGTCACCTTTTTTCTTTATTCAGTCACCAGTAAAATTATCAAAGATGAAAATCACTTATCAAATGATTAAGTGCGCCCTGGTTCCTCCGCCGCGCTATCACATTTGGAAGTCAAAATCAAATAGTGTCATTTCCAGCATCTGCTTGTAGAAATTACACAAGTCATGTTGCAATCAAACCTTTTAATTTCGCATTCGGTTGAGACGGACTGCTGAGTTTTGGAATAACTTCTGATCTTTCTGAAATGACATGTTTCAATTTTATCTATATAAGATATGGAAATTATGAGAAAAGATGAATGTTTTGGTTCTTCCAAGTGTCCGGAAGCGAATGTCTTACTTACAAAACATTGATTGTTGACGGGCAAAAGTCCTAGTTTTGAGAAGACCCAAAAGAACAAGACTTGATTCAAAAGTTAGAGAAAATGAACCATACTTAAAACCAGAAAAACAAGATCCGTTCCGGTCCAGAAGTTCTGAAAGATGACCCAGACTGAGAATACATATGAGAACAAGACTTGACCCAGAAGGTCAAGAAAATGAACCATACTTGAAAAGTCCCAGAAGAACAAGTTTTGACGCCAAGATTCCAGAGGATCACCCAAACTTATGAAGATCTCAAAAAACAGACTTGATCCAAAAGATAAGCCATACATGAGAAGACTTAAAAGAACAAGACTTGATTCAAAAGTTAGATAAAATGAACCATACTTAAAACCAGAAAAACAAGATCCGTTCCGGTCCAGAAGTTCTGAAAGATGACCCAGACTGAGAATACATATGAGAACAAGACATGACCCAGAAGTTCAAGAAAATGAACCATACCTGAAAAGTCCCAGAAGAACAAGTTTTGACGCCAAGATTCCAGAGGATCACCCAAACTTATGAAGATCTCAAAAAACAGACTTGATCCAAAAGATAAGCCATACATGAGAAGACTTAAAAGAACAAGACTTGATTCAAAAGTTACAGAAAATGAACCATACTTAAAACCAGAAAAACAAGATCCGTTCCGGTCCAGAAGTTCTGAAAGATGACCCAGACTGAGAATACATATGAGAACAAGACATGACCCAGAAGTTCAAGAAAATGAACCATACCTGAAAAGTCCCAGAAGAACAAATTTTGACGCCAAGATTCCAGAGGATCACCCAAACTTATGAAGATCTCAAAAAACAGACTTGATCCAAAAGATAAGCCATACATGAGAAGACTTAAAAGAACAAGACTTGATTCAAAAGTTAGAGAAAATGAACCATACTTAAAACCAGAAAAACAAGATCCATTCCGGTCCAGAAGTTCTGAAAAGATGACCCAGACTGAGAATACATATGAGAACAAGACATGACCCAGAAGTTCAAGAAAATGAACCATACCTGAAAAGTCCCAGAAGAACAAGTTTTGACGCCAAGATTCCAGAGGATCACCCAAACTTATGAAGATCTCAAAAAACAGACTTGATCCAAAAGATAAGCCATACATGAGAAGACTTAAAAGAACAAGACTTGATTCAAAAGTTAGAGAAAATGAACCATACTTAAAACTAGAAAAACAAGATCCGTTCCGGTCCAGAAGTTCTGAAAGATGACCCAGACTGAGAATACATATGAGAACAAGACATGACCCAGAAGTTCAAGAAAATGAACCATACCTGAAAGGTCCCAGAAGAACAAGTTTTGACGCCAGGATTCCAGAGGATCACCCAAACTTATGAAGATCTCAAAAAATAGACTTGATCCAAAAGATAAGCCATACATGAGAAGACTTAAAAGAACAAGACTTGATTCAAAAGTTACAGAAAATGAACCATACTTAAAACCAGAAAAACAAGATCCGTTCCGGTCCAGAAGTTCTGAAAGATGACCCAGACTGAGAATACATATGAGAACAAGACATGACCCAGAAGTTCAAGAAAATGAACCATACCTGAAAAATCCCAGAAGAACAAGTTTTGACGCCAAGATTCCAGAGGATCACCCAAACTTATGAAGATCTCAAAAAACAGACTTGATCCAAAAGATAAGCCATACATGAGAAGACTTAAAAGAACAAGACTTGGTCTAGAATTACATACTCAAGTATTTCATTACAGAAGAAGCCTCAGACCTGGCAAGACCCCAAAAAACAGGACTTGGCAAAGAAATTCCAGAATTGACCAATACCTGAGAAGACACAAAAGAACAATTTTTGACATGGAAGATCCAAAAGATGACGCATAATTAAAAAGAAGAACAGATTTGACCCAGAAGGTCAAGAATTTAAACCATACCTGAAAAGTCACAGAAGATCAAGCTTTGACACAAAGATCCTAGAGGATCGCCCAAACTTATGAAGACTCATAAAAACAGACTTGACCCAAAAGATAAGTCATACATGAGAAGACTCAAAAGAACAAGGCTTGGTCTAGAATTACATACTCAAGTATTTAATTACAGAAGAAGCCTCAGACCTGGCAACACCCAAAAGAACAAGACTTGGGCCAAAAGTTCCCCAATACCTTAGAAGACCCAAAAGAAGAATTTTTGACATGGAAGTTCCAAAAGACCCACAATTAAAAAAAAAAAACAGTTTTGACCCAGAAGGTCAAAAAAATTAACCATACTGAAAAGTCCCAGAAGATCAAGTTTTGACGCAAAGATTCCATAAGATCACCAAACCTATGAAGACTCAGAAACACATATGTGACCCAAAAGATAAGCAATATATGAGAAGACTAAAAGAACAAGACTTGGTCTAGAATTTCCAGATGACTCATACACAAAAAGACCTAAAAAAAGAGTCTTTAGTTACAGAAGAAGCCTCAGACCAGGGAAGATTCCAAAAAAGACTTGGCCCAGAAGCTCCAGAAGATGACAAATACCTGAGAAGACCCAAAACAACAGGTTTTCACATGGAACTTCCAAAGGATGACCCAAAACTAAAAAGAAGAAAAGATTTGACCCAGACGATAACCCATATATGTGAGCATTTAAACAAATAAGACTTGGCCCAGAATTTCCAGAAGATGACTGATACATGAAAAGACCCCAAAGAACATAAATTAATCTAGACATTACAGGTGATATCCCATATCTGAGTTGATTCAAAATAACAAGACTTGATCTAGAAGTTCCAGATCATGACCCATACCTAAGGTGCAGAAGAACATGACTTGGCCTAGAAGTTTCAAAAGATGACCCAAATTGAGAAGACCCATAAGAATAAGTCTTGTCCCAAGAGTTGCAGAAAATGATCCATGCCTGAAAATACCCAGAAGAAAAGGTTTTGATGCAAAGGTTCCTGACGATTACAAAAACCTAAAAAGACCCAGAAGAAGTGAATAGACCCAGAAGATAAGCCATACATGAGAAGACTCTAAATAACAAGACTTGGCCTAGAATTTCCAAATGATCCATATATCAAAAAAGCTAAAAAACAAATAAACAAGTCTTAACTCAAAAGCTCAAGAAGATGACTCAGAGCTGATAAGACCCCAAAGAACAAGATATGGCCAAGATGTTCCATAAGATGACCAATACCTGAGAAGACCCCGGTAGAACAAGTTTTCACCCACAGAGGATCCAAAATGTGATTCATACATGAAAGGACCCAAAAGAATAATACTTGACCTAGCAGTTCCAGATGACCGATATATAAAAAGACGCAGAAGAACATGACTTAGCCTACAAGTTCCAGATGCCTGATATGGACAAAATGCAAGACTTGACCAACAAATTCCAGAAGATGACCCATACCTAAAAAGACACAGAAGAACATATGTGACCCAGAAGATAACCCATAAATGTGAGAACTCAAAAGAATAAGACTGAACCCAGAATTTCCAGATAGGCTGAGGTGCTTAGGTGTCCACTGTGCCCCTTTGGCTGTGACCTTCTTTGTCCAGCTCTCTTAGACAAGCCCAGAGCATACAGGTTCATAGTTAGTCTGAGTCTTTACACCTCTAACCCAATGTCTTGAAGGAGAATGTGAGATCTCAGCTCAGGGCTTCTGCCCTTTAGTAGTTTGTGACTTTCAGCACCCAGACCGTCACCAATGATCACTTTTGACAAAGCTTTCTAAAATTCGAGAAAGAACATAAGAGAACCAATAAGACAAACGCTTAAGGCTGCTTTACACGCAGCGACATCGCTAGCGATGTCACTCATGAAAGCACCTGCCCTCGTCGTTTGTGCGTCACGGGCAAATCGCTGCCCGTGGCGCACAATATCGCTAGGACGCATCACACATACCTTCCTAGCGACGTTGCTATGGGCGGCGAACAACCTCTTTTTTAAGGGGGAGGTTCGTGCGCCGTCACAGCGACGTCACACAGCAGCCCGCCAATAGAAGCGGAGGGGCGGAGACCAGCCGCATTAACGACACGCCCACTGCGTTGCCAGCAGGACGCACGTATGTTCTTGTTCGTCGTTCCCGGGGTGTCACACGTAGCGATGTGTGCTGCCTCAGGAACGATGAACAACCTGCGTCCTGCACCAGCAACGATATTTGGGAAATGAACGACATGTCAACGATCAACGATTAGGTGAGTATTTTTGATCGTTAGCGGTCGCTCGTAGGTGTCACACGCAACGACGTCGCTAACGAGGCCAGATGTGCGTCATGAATTCTGTGACCCCAACGACTTCTCGTTAGCGATGTCGTTGCGTGTAACCTGGCCTTTACTCTTTGTCATGATCCTGATTGGCGGTGCTCTGGTCTCCTGCAGACCCAATGCCTTGTTTTTGTGTTATGCTCCAGTGGACGGGTTGTTCCCACCCTCAGACACTGTGTTGTTTTTTGGAGGGGCCTGTTCCCTGGAGCCTTGTTCCGGGTAACTGCTCTGCTACTCCACCCGGAATGGTGATAGTTCTTGTATTGCAGTTGCATCTCTGGTTCCCATAAGTGACTGTCTGTCCTGATCTTGTCCCTCTTATCCCTAACCTAAGTACCCTTCTCTGCCCATTCCCCTGACTTTGTCTCGACTCCCAGGCTTCTTTAACTTTGACTCCAGTCTCTCACCGTGTACCTGACGTTACCTCCTGACTTCCAGACCTCCGGCTTGTACCATAACCTTGGCCTTGCTCTCCCCGTGTACCTGACGTGACCTCCTGGCTTCCAGACCTCAGGCTTGTACCCTGACCTTCGCCCTGCTCTTTCCCCGTGTACCTGACATGGTTTCCTGGCTCTTGACCTTTTAGCTTGTTCGACTACTCCTCCACTAATGTTTCTATTGACACCTAGTGTTAGACCATCTCACTATTCCTTCATTAGTGTTGCGACACCTAGTGTTAAGACATTACACCCTAATGATTAACAAGACAAGGGTTTCTAATACCCTTCAGACCCCAACAGAAACTTAAATAAAAAGATGATGAGGGTCTTATCTCAGAAGAACAAAATGTGGACTTCACCTGGAACCAGGACTGACCTATTTGATGATAAAGGCTAACAATGATGGTTTCATGGTTGAGCCGACAAAGGCTTATCCAAATGGTGGAAGACGATGTTGAGTGACAACCAGTAAGGAAGATGATATATATTGGTCTACATCTGGTACCGCCATGTATCTCCAGAACAAAGAGGTGAGGGAGCCACTGGCCACCACCACATCCTGGTGGAGAATGAATGGACTTGTGGTTCTCTCCATTCACTTCCATAGGAGTAATCAAAGTAAGCATGCTCGGGCAGTCTCTGTGACTCCCATAGAAGTGAATGGAGAGAGCTACACGTGCTTCTACCTCTTTATCACAGGGTCCTTCTCTGATATCACACAATCAACAGAGCGAGAGATGAGTGAGGAATCCAAAGAACCTTTGTTCCATGCAATCCAGTACATTCATCAAATAATCCAACACACAGAGGGTAAAGTAGTCCAGGAATACAGATACAGTCCAGTAAATATCCAGGTCTCTCTGGGGAGCCTCAGCTTCTTCCACAGAGGATAAATCAGTCCTGTGCTCTGGAGATAAGTGCAGGTTCTTAAGGCGGGACCCTCATCTATTGAATATTTACCGCATATTCTGTAAATATGTTAAAGATAATAATAACAATAACCCTTTTACTGGAAGAAGAAAAGAAAATATTTCATCTACGTTAGAAAAATGCACAAAGGCAAAAAAAAGAGCAAAAGCTTAAAAGCCGAGCGATAAATGGAAAGGTAGGTAACTGCATCCGTAAAGTGGAGCTAAAGTGAGCTCGATGTGCACGCTCAGGATCGGAAACATCGTTTTGAGTTATGCAGAATATCTCGATGGACATTTTTGAAGCAGAATCGTGACAAAGAGCAAAGAAAAACGTCGGTGCAACCGGCAAAAATAGAATCATTTGTAAGAAAGGAAGGCGGGAAGAACTCCGTGGAGACGGCACCGAATGCTTCTGAGGAGACGCAAAGAGTTAATGTTCTGTAAGAACTGACAATCAACCTGATCTATGACAGAGACGAGATGAGAGAAAGATGAAGCTCGGAAGATTGGAACGTTTCCGGGACGCTGAGGGGGGATCAGAAGTTTAATGGGGGTTTAGCAATTAATTATATGATCAATAATAATAATATTGCAAAATATGGACCTGAACCCCCCCCCCACCCCCCCCCCCCCCCCCGCCTGTTCGTCAGATCTTCTGGGCTCTTGTAGCATTCTCAATTCTATAAAGACATGTGTTACCCCCAATCCCTATAATGTAGTAATGTCCCCCATCCTCTACTAATATCCCCCATCCTAGGCCCCTTCCTGCCATAATATCCTCCATCCTTCGTTCCTTCATGGTATAATGTCCCCCATCCTGGACCCCTTCCTGGTACAATGTCCTTCATCCTGGATTCCTTCCTGGTATAATGTCCTCCATCTTGGGCTCCTTCCTGGTACAATGTCCTCCATCCTTGGTTCATTCCTAGTATAATGTCCTCTATCCTGGGCCCTTTCCTTGTATAATGTCTTCCTTCCTGGTCCCTTTCCTGGTAATGTCCTCAATCCTGAGCCCCTTTCTGGTATAATGTCCTCCATCCTGGGCCCCTTCCTAGTACAATGTTCTCCATCCTGGGCCCCTTCTTGGTATAATATCCTCTATTCTGCGCCCCTTCCTAGTATAATATCCTCCATCCTGGGCCCCTTTCTGGTACAATGTCCTTCATCCTGGGCGCCCTTTCTGGTATAATGTCCTCTATCCCGGGCTCCTTTCTGGTATAATGTCTTCCATCCTGGGCCCCTTCCATGTTTAATGTCTTCCTTCCTGGACTTATCCTGGTATAATATCCTCCATCCTAGGCCCCTTCCTTACATAATGTCCTCCTTCCTGGGATTATCCTGGTATAATGTCCTCCATCCTGGGCCCCTTTCTGGTATAATGTCCTCCATCCTGTTCCCATTCCTAGTATAATGTCCTCAATCCTGGGCCCCTTTCTGATATAATGTCCTGCATTCTGGGTCCCTTTCTGGTATGATTTCTTTCTTTCTGGGTGTCTTCCTGGTATAATGTCCTCCATCCTGGGCCTTTTCCTGGTACAATGTCTTCCATTCTGGGCCCCTTCCTGGTACAATGTCCTCAATTCTGGGCCCCTTCCATTAATAATATGCCCCATCCTAGGTCTCTTTGTGGTACTGTATAATACCCCCAATGTCAAGTGAAAACTGTAGAAGAAGACACTAAAGCACAGAGCACTAGTGAAGCACTGGAGTTTTTCCCATCATTTTGCGCTCGATGATTCAGCAAATTGGCTGCAATTTTGCTGAAAAATACAGTATTCTGGATAATTCAAGTTTTTGCAAAATTCAAGGTCTCTGCTGATAATGAGCCTGCTGAAAACTATTACTGAAAGGCCAAATCTATGTGAAAATTGCAAGGTTACTTTTTTTTAAGTATAGATAGATAGTGATATGAAAAAAAGGCAAAATTAAAACCAACAATACCTGTAATATGATAGTTTTACTAGTTTCATGGTTGAGACATTTTTAGCCAAGTGCTCTGCCATTTTATTTTTCCCATTGACCAAAACCCGTATTTCAGAACCTCCCCCAAATTTGCTCTCCTCTTCCTTGTGAGAGAATCCAATCTGTTTGGTTCTTATGTTAACCATCTTGTCTTATAACTGAATGATGTCATAGGTCTCAGCTAACACTGATGAGCGGGGAAGTTTCACTTTTGTACACACACCCCTGCAGCTCTTATTAGTGCATAGTTATTTCTTTGTTTGATGTACTATATAAACTGGTCACATAATGTAATAATGCAGAAACTTTCAGTGCACCACAGAGCGTGTGTGCTGTATTGATTTCTCGAGCGCTTGTAGAAACAAATCTTATTAATTTGGAGTTCAATAGGCATAGAAGGAGTGTATTCCGCAGATAAGGTCAAGAAAATTCCCGACATCCCCCATCCTGCTACAATGATCTTGTCTTATAACTGAAAGATGTCATAGGGCTCAGCTAAAACTGATGTTTGGGGTCGGTTTCACATTTCTACACACACCCCTGCGGCTCTTATTGGTACATAGTTATTTCTTTGTTTGAGGTACTATATAAACTGGTCACATGATGTAATAAAGCTGAAACTTTCAGTGCACTGCAAAGCGTGTGTGCTGTATTGATATCCCGAACACTCATAAAAACAAATCTTATTAATTTGAAGTTCAAGAGGCATAGGGGGAGTGTATTTTTTGCTCATAAGGTCAAGGAAATTCCCGACCTCTCCCCATCCTGCTACAATGATCTTGTCTTATAACTGAAAGATGTCATAGGGCTCAGCTAAAACTGATGTTTGGGGTCGGTTTCACATTTCTACACACACCCCTGCGGCTCTTATTGGTACATAGTTATTTCTTTGTTTGAGGTACTATATAAACTGGTCACATGAAATAATAAAGCAGAATCTTTCAGTGCACCGCAAAGCGTGTGTGCTGTATTGATTTCCCGACCGCTCATAAAAACAGATCTTATTAATTTGGAGTTCAAGAGGCATAGAAGGAGTGTATTTCGCGGATAAGGTCAAGAAAATTCCCGACCTCCCTCCATCCTGCTATAACCATCTTGTCTTATAACTGAATGATGTCATAGGTCTCAGCTAACACTGATGGGTGGGGAAGTTTCACATTTATACACACACCCCTGCAGCTCTTATTGGTGCATAGGTATTTCTTTGTTTGAGGTACTATATAAACTAGTCACATGATGTAATAAAGCTGAAACTTTCAGTGCACTGTGTGCTGTATTGATATCCCGAACGCTCATAAAAAACAAATCTTATTAATTTGGAGTTCAAGAGGCATAGAAGGAGTGTATTCCGCAGATAAGGTCAAGAAAATTCCCGACATCCCCCCCATCCTGCTATAACCATCTTGTCTTATAACTGAATGATGTCATAGGGCTCAGCTAACACTGATGGTTGGGGAAGTTTCACATTTCTACACACACACCTGCGGCTTTTATTGGTGCATAGGTATTTCTTTGTTTGAGGTACTATATAAACTGATCACATGATGTAATAAAGCAAAAGTCTCCAGTACACCATATTTGCATGTGTACTGTATTGATTTCCCCAAGCACTTGTAAAACAAATCTTATTAATTTGGAGTTCCAATGGCATAGAAGGAGTGTATTTTGCTCACATCCTTTTACCGAAATGTGCATCTGGGGTGCAGGATCAGGAAAAAGAAAACGTTGGGGTAAAGCTGCCGTACAGGAGGTTTTCTGCAACGTCCGGGAGTTTTGCCAACTTTTCCGAGAGTCTTCACTAAGTGGCAAAATTCTATCAAAACATGAAGAAAATAAAAAAATCCTAGAAGATATTACTGACTGCGGATCCTGAGAATTTCTCACCCTTCAGTCACAGAGGTGAAATGAGAAGAGAATTGCATAAAGATTTATCTAACATGTCACCGGCAGCAAACTCCAGAACGCATCTGATAGCCGGAGCTTCAATGTGTTTGGTAACAGTGCGAGAGTCTGGAATTTTGATGCCCTGGATGCTCCGGGGACTGGGCTCTTGTAGACTTATCTCTCTGCAGTGATTACATTCTCCGCGTGACACAGAAAAGAAATTTGATTCCTGTCAGTTTTAGATTATTAATTAACATTTCCAGATAATCTACAAGTACAAGCCACATCTTTTCCGCCTGTCAATAAATATAATCACTGGAGCCGAGTGTTGTGTTGTATGACCGTCGCTCGTTACATTGTATTCTTCTAGGCCGGCTTCGGAGTTACATGAATCTATTGATGACGGAGCAAAGTCAGGAAAATACGGCAAAACGCTGAAACTGTTTCACATTCCGAAATTAGTTATTAGGCTGCGTATGCTGCATGACAATGGGGGATGGTGCAATACCTGGGAGTGAGCAGCGGAGCCATTTATAGGCTTTGTTATACCAAAATCTTGTATCTGTTTACTTTGACAATAAGGTTCTTTGTAGTAGAGTAAGGCTCCAAGTAGTAGAGTAAGGCTCCAAGTGGTAGAGTAAGGCTCCAAGTAGTAGAGTATGGCTCCATGTAGTAGAGTAAGGCTCCAAGTAGTAGAGTGAGGCTCCAAGTAGTAGAGTAAGGCTACAAGTAGTAGAGTGAGGCTCCATGTAGAAGAGTATGGCTCCATGTAGTAGAGTAAGGCAACAAGTAGTAGAGTAAGGCTACAAGTAGTAGAGTGAGGCTCCATGTAGAAGAGTATGACTCCATGTAGTAGAGTAAGTAAGGCTCCTTGTAGTAGAGTAAGGCTACAAGTAGTAGAGTAAGGCTCCAGGTAGTAGAGTAAGGCTCCAAGTAGTAGAGTAAGGCTCCAAGTAGTAGAGTAAGGCTCCAAGTAGTAGAGTGAGGCACCATGTAGAAGAGTATGGCTCCATGTAGTAGAGTAAGTAAGGCTCTGTGTAGTAAAGTAAGGCTCCAAGTAGTAGAGTAAGGCTTCAAGTAGTAGAGTAAGGCTCCAAGTAGTAGAGTAAGGCTCCAAGTAGTAGAGTAAGGCTCCATGTAGAAGAGTATGGCTCCATGTAGTAGAGTAAGGCTCCAAGTAGTAGAGTAAGGCTCCATGTAGAAGAGTATGGCTCCATGTAGTAGAGTAAGTAAGGCTCCGTGTAGTAGAGTAAGGCTCCAAGTAGTAGAGTAAGGCTCCAAGTAGTAGAGTGAGGCTCCATGTAGAAGAGTATGGCTCCATGTAGTAGAGTAAGTAAGGCTCCGTGTAGTAGAGTAAGGCTCCAAGTAATAGAGTAAGGCTACAAGCAGTAGAGTGAGGCTCCATGTAGAAGAGTATGACTCCATGTAGTAGAGTAAGTAAGGCTAATTGTAGTAGAGTAAGGCTCCAAGTAGTAGAGTGAGGCTCCATGTAGAAGAGTATGGCTGCATGTAGTAGAGTAAGTAAGGCTCAGTGTAGTAGAGTAAGGCTCCAAGTTGTAGAGTAAGACTTCAAGTAGTAGAGTAAGGGGTACTTTATACGTTGCGACATCGCTACCGATATATCGTCGGAGTCATGGTTGTTGTGACGCACATCCGGCGCCTGTAGCGACATCGCAGCATGTAAACCCTAGAAGCGACGATGAACGACCGCAAAACAGTCAAAAATCGGTGATCTGTGTCACGTTGTTCATTTTCATAATGTCGCTCCTGCTGCCACCGGTGCGATGTTGTTTGTCGCTCCACATGTGTGTGAAGCCGCTGGAACGACAAACATCACCTTACCTGCGTCCCGCCGGCAATGCGGAAGGAAGAAGGTGGGCGGGATGTTACGTCCCACTCATCTCCGCCCCTCCACTTCTATTCGCCGGCCGCTTGGTGACGTCGCGGTGATGTCGCGGTGATGCCGAACTCACCTCCCCATTGAGGGAGGGATTGTTCAGTGGTCACCGCAACATCGCTGACAAGCTATGTGTGTGTGACGCTGCCGTAGCGATAATGTTCGCTACGGCAGCGATCACAAGATATCGCATATGCAACGGGGGTGGGTACTATCGCGCTCGACATCGCTTGCCGATGCTAGCAACGTTGCAACGTGTAAAGTACCCTAAGACTCCATGTAGTAGAGTTAAGTGCCAAGTAGTAGAATAAGACTCCATGTAGTAGAGTTGGGTGCCAAGTAAAAAACCAAGGAGAAAATTGTAGAAAAAATACCCTGACTATAAATAAATAAATTGCAAGTGCTTAATAAACAGGGTACTTAGTATATACATTTTTGCAAAAAGGTAAGAAGCTGTCTCACCTCGTCACGGTGTACCCATCTGAGTCAGTATTTCTAGTCAGGGTATTTTTTCTACAATTTTCTCCTTGGTTTTTTTCTAGTCTTGAGGCTGCAATTCACATGCTTGTAATGTTGCATGTTTATTGAACATTTGTCACAGCTCAGTTTTTTGGGTTTTTTTTGTCTGTTATCTTGCTTTAATGCAAGTTGGGGGTGCAGCCCTCCTGATACTGAGGCTGAACAACTACCTGCTTCTCACTTTTTGCTGTGTATTTAATCTGGGACCCAGCTAACCACTTTACCATCCATATTGAAGTTTTGACATGACACTAGTCAGGTACAGAATATGTTTTTAACTTTAGTAGGTTAGGGACTGTCTCAGATGGGTACACCGTGACGAGGTGAGACAGCTTCTTACCTTTTTGCAAAAATGTATATACTAAGTACCCTGTTTATTAAGCACTTGCAATTTATTTATTTATAGTCAGGGTATTTTTTCTACAATTTTCTCCTTGGTTTTTTTCTAGTCTTGAGGCTGCAATTCACATGCTTGTAATGTTGCATGTTTATTGAACATTTGTCACAGCTCAGTTTTTTGGGGTTTTTTTGGGTGCCAAGTAGTAGAGTAAGGCTCCATGTAGTAGAGTAAGGCACCATGTAGTAGAGTGAGGCTTCGTGTAGTAAAGTAAGGCTCCAAGTAGTAGAGTGAGGCTTCGTGTAGTAAAGTAAGGCTCCAAGTAGTAGAGTGAGGCTCCGTGTAGTAGAGTAAGGCTCGAAGTAGTAGAGTAAGACTCTATGTAGTAAGGTTCCAAGTAATAGAGTGAGGCTCCAAGTAGTACAGTAAGGCTCTAAGTAGTAGAGTAAGGCTCCATGCAGTAGAGTAAGGCTCCAAGTAGTATAGTAAGGCACCATGTAGTAGAGTAAGGCACCAAGTAGGAGAGTAAAGCTCCATGTAGTAGAGTAAGGCACCAAGTAGTAGAGTGAGGTTCCGTGTAGTAGAGTAAAGCACCAAGTGGTAGAGTAAGGCTTCATCATGTAGTAGAGTAAGGCTCAATGCTGTAGAGTAAGTCTCGTTGTAGTTGAAGAAGGCTCCATGTGGTAAATTAAGGCTCCTTTCAGTAGAGTAAGTCTCCTTGTAGTAAAGTAAGGTTCTTTACAGTAAAGTAAGGCTCCATATAGTAGAGTAGGGCTCCAAGTAGTTGATGAAGGCTCCATGTAGTAGAGTTGGGCTCCATTAAGTAAGATAAGGTTCCTTACAGTAGAGTAAGGGTCCTTGTAGTAGAGTAAGGCTCCATGTACAATACTAGAGTAAGGTATCATGGAAGCATAATATCACCTGTCTATTGAAAAGACCAATAAAACTGAAAACCAGCCACTGAGCCAGTGTCATCTACAGGTCACCATATTTCTGCCATTACTTCTTGCCCTTATTATTTTGCCAATTACAACAGAAGTTGAACAAACAATTTCACCATTCACGGGGATGGTAAAATAGGACAAACTTATCAATGTTATATGGTTACCTTGAGAAGAGCATGTCCCGGTCATAATAACTTTATCAGTCTTTCCTACGGGCTGCACCACCCTACATTGGTGTTTCCTGTCCATCGTCACAGTAACATTAGCAGTAAGTGAAGTGGAAATTGGTTGAGGCTTCAATGCATTATTGGGTAACATTATCATTATTATTATTATTATTATTTATTATTATAGCGCCATTTATTCCATGGCGCTTTACAAGTGAAAGAGGGTATACGTACAACAATCATTAACAGTACAAGACAGACTGGTATAGGAGGAGAGAGGACCCTGCCCGCGAGGGCTCACAGTCTACAGGGAATGGGTGATGGTACAATAGGTGAGGACAGAGCTGGTTGCGCAGTGGTCTACTGGGCTGAGGGCTATTGTAGGTTGTAGGCTTGTTGGAAGAGGTGGGTCTTGAGGTTCCTCTTGAAGCTTTCCACGGTAGGGGAGAGTCTGATGTGCTGAGGTAGAGCGTTCCAGAGTATGGGGGAGGCACGGGAGAAATCTTGTACACGATTGTGGGAAGAGGAGATAAGAGAGGAGCAGAGAAGGAGATCTTGTGAGGATCTAAGGTTGCGTGCAGGTAGGTACCGGGAGACTAGGTCACAGATGTAGGGAGGAGACAGGTTGTGCATGGCTTTGTATGTCATGGTTAATGTTTTGAACTGGAGTCGTTGGGCGATGGGAAGCCAGTGAAGGGATTGGCAGAGTGGCGAGGCTGGGGAGTAGCGAGGGGAGAGGTGGATTAAGCGGGCTGCAGAGTTTAGGATAGATTGGAGGGGTGCAAGAGTGTTGGAAGGGAGGCCAGAGAGCAGGAGGTTGCAGTAGTCGAGGCGGGAGATGATGAGGGCATGCACTAATGTTTTTGCAGATTCTTGGTTAAGAAAACATGTGGGATGGTGAAGTAAAATCCAAGGCAGGACTCATAAAAACACTAAGGGAAAATTCAAAGACACTCAGCCAAGAGGCTGAGACCCTTGTGCTGTACAGCGAGAGCCCTATAATATGGATCTTCTGCAGTATATACACTATGCATGACCTACCGGCATGCCTGGATTATGGAACTGCCATTTACCTATTAATACCCTTGAACATGAAACAGTTGGATGAGTGTGTAATACGAGCCGGACGCGCTACACCCCAACAGGCAAATTGGGGCATATACCATGGCCAACTGAGGGGGACCTTGACAATCTGTTTAACCAGCTCTACATATACTGTATCAAGCCAAAACCGAGGGTAATTGTAATGAGCAAATCTGCCAAAATTCAAATTCAAGAGTTTGTTTTCTGGTGAATTGGAAAATGTTGCTAAAATTTGATTGGATTTTGATTCACCTCAAGACAACTTGCTCATCTATAGAAAGTATATTTTTTGCCCAAAGGGGTCAAATATACCTATTGTCATGGTTCTTACCTGTGATGCTCTGTTCTCCTGCCATTCCTCTGTTTTGTTTTGCACCAGTGGATGAGTGGTTTCTGGCTTCAGGGCCTGCACTGGTGTGGGAGGAGGACTCATTCCTGGTGATTGCTCTGCTTTATTAGGGAACAATTTCGCCTGAGACACCACCAGTCGTAGTTTCTGCTCTGTGGTTAGTACTCTGGTTCTCGTTAGTGCTTGTTCCTATCTTGTCTCTCTATCCCAGACCCTAGTGCCCTTTTCCTCCCATTCTCCCTGAATCTGACATTACCCCCAGGCTCCTGACCCCCGGCTAGTTCCCTGACCTTGGCTCTGCTTACTCCCCGATTAATTAACATGATTTCCTGGCTTCTGACCCCTGGCTAGTTCCCTGCCTTCGACTCTGCTTATTTCCCGATTACTTGACATGATTTCCTGGCTTCTAACCCCTGGATAGTTCCCTGACATCAGTTCTGCTCACTCCCTGATTACCTGACATGATTTCCTGGCTTCTGATTCCTGGCTAGTTCCCTGACCTTGGCTCTGCTTACTCCCCGATTACCTGACGTGATATCCTGGCTTCTGACCTCCAGCTAGTTCCGTGACCTCGGCTCTGCTTATTCCCTGATTACTTGTCATAATTTCCTGGCTTCTGACCCCTGGCATGTTCCCTGACCTTGGATCTGCTCACTCCCTAATTACCTGATGTAATTTCCTGGCTTTTGACCACCGGCTAGTTCCCTGACCTCGGCTCTGTTCACTCCCTTATTCCCTGACATGACATCCTGGCTTCTGACCTCCGGCTTGTCTGATTATCCATTCCACTAGTGGCGTCTGGGGACATCTAGTAGTGTATCATCACACCTATCCTTTTGGGGTCCACTTTGCTGTATGATTGCCCCCACATGACCTCTGATAAAACTGCATAAAATATATGGGGAAACTCAGGACAAAGACAAACATTAAATATGGAAACGTTCTATTGATATAAATAGAAGGAAATTAATCAAAATACATTTTTTTTTTGCATAAATATACACAGAATATTAAGAATTAGTTCAAAACAATCCAATCTTGTGTTATTTTTAATTAAATTATTCCCAGTTTATTTTCAAATCTAATCCATTCCGGGGAGCTAATGAGTGAATGCGGATGCGCAGCGATGACCCTTATGAATATGTGTAAGTTTAAATGTGAATGTGTTTTAATCGATGAGGCATGCTGGAAGTGGCGCTTGTTTCATTAGCCGTATTAATTTTCCCAAGAACATCTACTTATTAGAGATAATAAGTCTGCCGATTTGCATAGATTGTGGCTAATATGTTGGGAAGAAAATACAGAAATTAATGAGTTCCGGACCAAGTCTATTAAAAAAAAAAAAAAAATTTCTGTATTATTTAAATAAAAAAAAAATGGAGACACAATGTGTTTAGTTAATTCAAGACGAGATTTAATTGACTGGCTGAATGACTGAGACTTGTGTAATGTGCTGCGCATCCTCAAGACTGCGGCGCCGTAAGGTCAGGCGGCTAATTCTACCCAAAGACGATAAGAAGTGGCAGAAATGAGAAGAATTAGAGAACATTCAGCTCCGCTCCAGACAGGTAAAGAAAAGAAGCAAGTGTGGCGGGGGATGGGGGGGCTCAGGTTTGCTCCATTGCTTTTGATACCCCAAAAACAAGGGGGTTGAAACAACCAAGAACCACCCAAAATATGTAAATAAAATCAGTGCATCTTTATTGAACAATTGTTAAAAAACAAAAAAAAATAGTAGAATATATCACACATGTGACCAGGTCAGAAAAAAATGAAGAAAAAAAACTCTTAAGGGGGGTAAAACTAAAGACGGGGGGACAGGAGCAAACGACATTTCCATTCTTGGTACCGATTGACCTATATATTTTTATGTACAGTCCATTTGTGTAGTACTATTATTTCTTTATATCTGCCACTTATTCTATTTCTACATTTTTTTTTACTTCCACATATGTATATATATATATATATATATATATATCTATATATATATATATATATATATATATATACTCATGTATATATATATAATATATATATATATATATTCTTATTTTCCTTATTGTTTATTCTTAGTTCTACACTTATATTGCTTTTTATTTATTTGTTTATTTACTTATTTTTATTTTTTCACTTGTGTATTGTTTTTTATTTACTTTTATTTCTACGCTTATATATTGTTTTTTGTTTATTTATTACTTTTTTATTTTTATTTCTACTTATATACAGATTTTTATTTATTTGTTACTTATTATTTATTATTATTTCTACACATATATATATGTATTGCCATATATATATATAAAGTATATAGTGGTTTTAATTTATTAGTTATTTCTTATTTTTATTTCTACACTTATACATATATTGTTTTGAATTTTTATTTATACCTATACATATATATATTCTTTATTACTTATTATTTCCACAAACACACACACACACATATACATATATATATATATATATATATATATATGTATATATATGTGTGTGTGTGTGTAGAACGAAGAATAAATAATAAGTAATAAATAAAGAATATATATATAAAAGTATAAGTAAAAACAAAGAAAGGTGGCATACAAATGAAAAACAATATATGTATAAGTGTAGAAATATATATACCGTATATATATATATATATATATATATATATATATATATATATATATATATATATATAGTGTTTATTTTTTATTTCTACACTTATATATTTTTTTTGTGTTTATTATTTATTTTTTATTACTATTTATTAATGATTTCTATTCTATTAGTGATAACACCTCTATATACAGTAGATGACACAGGATACACCATTTATAATTAGGGATGTCATAGCTCTCCTCTTCCTCCTGTATAATAATTGATGATAACACCTCTCTTTACACCTAGCACAGGATACACTATTCACAATAGGTGATGTCACAGCTCACCTCCTCCCCCTCCTGTACAATGACTGATAACACAGGAGCTAGCATTGGAGTGTCTAACATATCTGGTTGCTCCTTATGAGAGGTGTAGGACTTATTATATAGTGTCTCGGGTGCTGCCGCACTTAGTTTTGTCCTGACGCCTCTCATCTCGCTCAAACAATAGGACAAAAAAGTAATAAAAGATACAAATAAACCTACAGCAAAAGTTAAACGCGGAGACGGAAATGGAATTCATTTGTGATCATTTTCGGGTTGTCTCGGCGTCTCGGGGACTTGTTCAGCAGAGCAAATTAAAACTGATTACAGCCGCGATTTGTCCTGCGAGTGCTTTTCTTTGGAAGTGATCTGAATCCTGCGTTTTTACAGTACGGAGTGATTTAGAATTATTGAAGTGCCTCGGCGATGGCGGGGGGACGCGCTCTTCCACATTTGAAGTCCAATTTGAGAGATTGAAACACGGCTCAAAAAAAAAATGGAAGCACTTCAGCAAATTCCAATCACCGTGCACTAAGCTTCACAGGCCAAGGCCTTAAACACAGCCGCCGTGGAGGGCCGGCGGAGGAGAAAGCCTCAGCGGTTTAATACATTTTAATCAGCCTTCTCCGTGAATAGACCCTTTAAAAGTCATTCCCATTGAGGTCTGCAGTTATATTCTCTGCGCTGGCAGGGATAGTAAAACACTCTAAAGAGGGCCGCATACCATTCATTACAGGACGGTGCAGAAAAGAAAGAATCACTAGGTTTAAAGGGAAAAAAAGGGATTTTCTGATGTAAAAAAATCCTTGAAAGGTGAACCCCAAAATATTACATTACTAATTAATTTTTATTGCAATTCCTTATTTCCCCAGTGGTGGCGCTGCAGGGAAATTGGACACTTGCACAGAACGAGTCTCCCATAAAATCACATTGATAATTAATTATTTTTTATTGCAATTCCTTATTTCTCCAGTGGTGGCGCTGCAGGGAAATTGGACACTTGCACAGAACGAGTCTCCCATAAAATCACATTGATAATGAATTATTTTTTATTGCAATTCCTTATTTCTCCAGTGGTGGCGCTGCAGGGAAATTGGACACTTGCACAGAACGAGTCTCCCATAAAATCACATTGATAATGAATTATTTTTTATTGCACTTCCTTTCTTCTCCAGTGGTGGCGCTGCAGGGCAATTGGACACTTGCCCAGAACGAGTCTCCCATAAAATCACATTGATAATGAATTATTTTTTATTGCAATTCCTCATTTCCCCAGTGGTGGCGCTGCAGAGCAATTGGACACTTGCACAGAACGAGTCTCCCATAAAATCACATTGATAATGAATTATTTTTTATTGCAATTCCTCCTTTCCCCATTGGTGGCACTGCAGAGCAATTGGACACTTGCACAGAACGAGTCTCCCATAAAATCACATTGATAATGAATTATTTTTTATTGCAATTCTTCATTTCCCCATTGGTGGCACTGCAGAGCAATTGGACACTTGCACAGAACGAGTCTCCCATAAAATCACATTGATAATGAATTATTTTTTATTGCAATTCCTTTTTTCTCCAGTGGTGGCGCTGCAGAGCAATTGGACACTTGCACAGAACGAGTCTCCCATAAAATCACATTGATAATGAATTATTTTTTATTGCACTTCCTTTCTTCTCCAGTGGTGGCGCTGCAGGGCAATTGGACACTTGCCCAGAACGAGTCTCCCATAAAATCACATTGATAATGAATTATTTTTTATTGCAATTCCTCATTTCCCCAGTGGTGGCGCTGCAGAGCAATTGGACACTTGCACAGAACGAGTCTCCCATAAAATCACATTGATAATGAATTATTTTTATTGCAATTCCTCCTTTCCCCATTGGTGGCACTGCAGGGAATTGGACACTTGCACAGAACGAGTCTCCCATAAAATCACATTGATAATGAATTATTTTTTATTGCAATTCCTCATTTCCCCATTGGTGGCACTGCAGAGCAATTGGACACTTGCACAGAACGAGTCTCCCATAAAATCACATTGATAATGAATTATTTTTTATTGCAATTCCTTATTTCTCCAGTGGTGGCGCTGCAGGGAAATTGGACACTTGCACAGAACGAGTCTCCCATAAAATCACATTGATAATGAATTATTTTTTTATTGCACTTCCTTTCTTCTCCAGTGGTGGCGCTGCAGGGAAATTGGACACTTGCACAGAACGAGTCTCCCATAAAATCACATTGATAATGAATTATTTTTTATTGCAATTCCTCATTTCCCCAGTGGTGGCGCTGCAGGGAAATTGGACACTTGCACAGAACGAGTCTCCCATAAAATCACATTGATAATGAATTATTTTTTATTGCAATTCCTCCTTTCCCCATTGGTGGCGCTGCAGGGAATTGGACACTAGCACAGAACGAGTCTCCCATAAAATCACATTGATAATGAATTATTTTTTATTGCAATTCCTCCTTTCCCCATTGGTGGCGCTGCAGGGAATTGGACACTTGCACAGAACGAGTCTCCCATAAAATCACATTGATAATGAATTATTTTTTATTGCAATTCCTCCTTTCCCCATTGGTGGCACTGCAGGGAAATTGGACACTTGCACAGAACGAGTCTCCCATAAAATCACATTGATAATGAATTATTTTTTATTGCAATTCCTTATTTCTCCAGTGGTGGCGCTGCAGGGAAATTGGACACTTGCACAGAACGAGTCTCCCATAAAATCACATTGATAATGAATTATTTTTTATTGCAATTCCTCATTTCCCCAGTGGTGGCGCTGCAGGGAAATTGGACACTTGCACAGAACGAGTCTCCCATAAAATCACATTGATAATGAATTATTTTTTATTGCAATTCCTCCTTTCCCCATTGGTGGCGCTGCAGGGAATTGGGCACTAGCACAGAACGAGTCTCCCATAAAATCACATTGATAATGAATTATTTTTTATTGCAATTCCTCCTTTCCCCATTGGTGGCGCTGCAGGGAATTGGACACTTGCACAGAACGAGTCTCCCATAAAATCACATTGATAATGAATTATTTTTTATTGCAATTCCTCATTTCCCCATTGGTGGCACTGCAGAGCAATTGGACACTTGCACAGAACGAGTCTCCCATAAAATCACATTGATAATGAATTATTTTTTATTGCAATTCCTTTTTTCTCCAGTTGTGGCGCTGCTAGGAAATTGGACACTTGTGCAGAACAAAACTTAAAAAAGTCTTCCAGAAAATCACATTGATAATTAATTAATTTTTATTGCAATTCCTTTTTTCTCCAGTGGTGGTGCTGCAGAGCAATTGGACACTTGCACAGAACGAGTCTCCCATAAAATCACATTGATAATGATTTTTTTTATTATTGCAATTCCTTTTTTCTTCAGTGGTGGCGCTGCAGAGCAATTGGAGACTTGCACAGAGCAAAACTGCAAAGATTCTCCCAAAAAAATCACATTGATTAATTATTTTTTATTGCAATTCCTTTTTTCACCAGTGGTGGCGCTGCTAGGAAATTGGACACTTGTGCAGAGCAAAACTGCAAAGAGTCTCCCAAAAAAATCACATTGATAATTAATTAATTTTTATTGCAATTCCTTTTTTCTCCAGTGGTGGTGCTGCAGAGCAATTGGACACTTGCACAGAACGAGTCTCCCATAAAATCACATTGATAATGATTTTTTTTATTATTGCAATTCCTTTTTTCTTCAGTGGTGGCGCTGCAGAGCAATTGGAGACTTGCACAGAGCAAAACTGCAAAGATTCTCCCAAAAAAATCACATTGATTAATTATTTTTTATTGCAATTCCTTTTTTCACCAGTGGTGGCGCTGCTAGGAAATTGGACACTTGTGCAGAGCAAAACTGCAAAGAGTCTCCCAAAAAAATCACATTGATAATTAATTAATTTTTATTGCAATTCCTGATTTCCTCAGTGGTGGCGCTGCAGGGCAACTGGACACTTGCACAGAACGAGTCTCCCATAAAATCACATTGATAATGAATTTTTTTTTATTGCAATTCCTTTTTTCTCCTAGTGGTGGCGCTGCTAGGGAATTGCCCACTTGTGCAGAGCAAAACTGAAAAAACTCTCCCAGAAAATCACATTGATAATTAATTAATTTTTCTTGTAATTCCTCATTTCCCCAGTGGTGGTGCTGCAGGGAAATTGGACACTTGCACAGATTGAATCTCCCATAAGATCACATTGATAATGAATTAATTTTAATTGCAATTCCTCATTTCCCCAGTGGTGGCGCTGCAGGAAAATAGGACACTTGCACAGAACGAGTCTCCTATAAAATCACATTGATAATGAATTCATTTTTATTGCATAAGTGCGGAACCTATCTAGGGTGGTGAGGGAAGCCAAGGTCAGGTATCCGGCTCAGCGCATAGATGCATAATGTAGCTAGGGTGGTGAGGGAAGCCAGGGTCAGGTATCCTGCTCGGTACATAGGTGCAGAACCTATCTAGGGTGGTGAGGGAAGCCAGGGTCAGGTATCCTGCTCGGTACATAGGTGCAGAACCTATCTAGGGTGGTGAGGGAAGCCAGGGTCAGGTATCCTGCTCGGTACATAGGTGCAGAACCTATCTAGGGTGGCGAGGGAAGCCAGGGTCAGGTATCCTGCTCGGTACATAGGTGCAGAACCTATCTAGGGTGGTGAGGGAAGCCAGGGTCAGGTATCCTGCTCGGTACATAGGTGCAGAACCTATCTAGGGTGGTGAGGTAAGTCAGGGTCATGTATCCTGCTTGGCTCATAGGTGCAGAACCTATCTAGGCTGGGGAGGGAAGCCAGGGTCAGGTGTTCTGCTCGGCGCATAGATGCATAATCTAGCTAGGGTGCTGAGGGAAGTCAGGGTCAGGTATCCTGCTTGGCTCATAGGTGTGGAACCTATCTAGGGTGATGAGGGAAGTCAGGGTAAGGTATCCTGCTTGGCTCATAGGAGCGGAACCTATCTAGGGTGGTGAGGGAAGCCAGGGCCAGGTATCCTGCTTGGATCATAGGTGTGGAACATATCTAGGGTGGTGAGGGAAGTCAGGGTCAGGTATCCTGCTTGGCTCATAGGTGTGGAACCTATCTAGGGTGATGAGGGAAGTCAGGGTAAGGTATCCTGCTTGGCTCATAGGAGTGGAACCTATCTAGGGTGGTGAGGGAAGCCAGGGCCAGGTATCCTGCTTGGCTCATAGGTGCAGAACCTATCTAGGCTGGTGAGGGAAGCCAGGGTCAGGTATCCTGCTTGGCTCATAGGTGTGGAACCTATCTAGGGTGGTGAGGGAAGTCAGGGTCAGGTATCCTGCTTGGCTCATAGGAGCGGAACCTATCTAGGGTGGTGAGGGAAGCCAGGGCCAGGTATCCTGCTTGGCTCATAGGTGCGGAACCTATCTAGGCTGGTGAGGGAAATCAGGGTCAGGTATCCTGGTTGGCTCATAGGTGTGGAACCTATCTAGGGTGGTGAGGGAAGCCAGGGTCAGGTATCTTGCTCGGCGCATAGGTGCAGAACCTATCTAGGGTTGTGAGGGAAGTCAGGGTCAGGTATCTTGCTTGGCACATAGGTGTGGAACCTATCTAAGGTGATGAGGGAAGCCAGGGTCAGGTATCCTGCTTGGCGCATAGGTGTGGAACCTATCTAAGGTGATGAGGGAAGTCAGGGTCCAGCAGTAGGCTTGTTCATGGGTCACCATCTACCCCTTCCCTAGACAAAGGGTTTCCCTTCCCTTTCACCGTTTGCTTGGTACTTCCCCGTACCTAGTATAACAAGAACAGGTAAAGTAAGAAATGATTTTTAAAAAGGTTCAAGATCCCAAACAGAAGACCTCCCTCTTTTAACACATAGGGGGGTCTGAATATATATTTTTAAACTGGTCAATCCCTTTAAGAAATGGTTTTCCATGGTATGAATGTAGGAATTACTGCAATAAACTGTGACTAATGTGCTTTTTCTTAAGAATTCTTCTTCCAGCAGTTGAGGTGTAGGATACATTAGTCATTTTTTGCTATTTTTGGAGACCATTATTTTTTTTTTACTATTATATGGATATAAACTTTATTTCTCAGATTTGGAGAATTTAAAGCTGAATTTATCCATAAAATCTATAAAGGCACTAAAGTGATGAAATCTAGTCAAACCTCCCACCTGAGGCCCGGATGACCCACCTGAAGCTTCATCATCTCATCTCAGCCCCGAATATGCAGCTCATTAGAAATGATGAAGTGGGAAGAGGAGGACGAGCAGCAACAAGACAGATGGAGACAATTACAGTAACTATGAATATACCGTTGAGCAGCCGCGGAGCGCAGAGGATAATCCGCAGAAATATCATTTATATGGGCGTATTGTAGCAGTATGCAAACATAAAGGAGTGTGGAGCCAGAATAGAGATCATAGAGGTCTACAGGGTCCTTCTGATCCTACGGCCCCATGTTATACAGAGGCATACGCAGGCTGCTTCTGTCTGATTCATTGCTCTACTAGATGCAGTGATACATAGGATATCTACATAAAATAGTATGAGATCGGGGCAATGTACACAGCAATACATAGGAAGTACTGTACACAGCAATACATAGGAAGCAGTGTACACAGCAATACATAGGAAGCACAGACTCTGTTAATTACACATCTCAATTAAGGCACAGAGCTTGGCAGTCTACTATTAGGAGGCATAGAGCTTGGCAGTCTACTACTAGGAGGCATAGAGCTTGGCAGTCTACTACTAGGAGGCATAGAGCTTGGCAGTCTACTACTAGGAGGCATAGAGCTTTGCAGTCTTCTACTAGGAGGCGTAGAGCTTGGCAGTCTACTACTAGGAGGCATAGAGCTTGGCAGTCTACTACTAGGAGGCATAGAGCTTGGCAGTCTACTACTAGGAGGCATAGAGCTTTGCAGTCTTCTACTAGGAGGCGTAGAGCTTGGCAGTCTACTACTAGGAGGCATAGAGCTTGGCAGTCTACTACTAGGAGGCATAGAGCTTTGCAGTCTTCTACTAGGAGGCGTAGAGCTTGGCAGTCTACTACTAGGAGGCATAGAGCTTGGCAGTCTACTACTAGGAGGCACATAGCTTGGCAGTCTACTACTAGGAGGCACAGAGCTTGGCAGTCTACTACTAGGAGGCATAGAGCTTGGCAGTCTACTACTACCGTAGGAGGCATAGAGCTTAGCAGTCTACTGCTAAGAGGCATAGAGCTTGGCAGTCTACTGCTAGGAGGCATAGAGCTTGGCAGTCTACTACCAGGAGGCATAGAGCTTGGCAGTCTACTACTAGGAGGCATAGAGCTTGGCAGTGTACTGCTAAGAGGCATAGAGCTTGGCAGTTTACTACTAGGAGGCATAGAGCTTGGCAGTCTACTACTAGGAGGCATAGAGCTTGACAGTCTACTACTAGGAGGCATAGAGCTTGACAGTCTACTACTAGGAGGCATAGAGCTTGGCAGTCTACTACAAGAAGGCATAGAGCTTGACAGTTTACTGCTAGGAAACATAGAGCTTGGCAGTCTACCGCTAGGAGGCATAGAGCATGGCAGTCTACTACTAGGAGGCACAAAGCTTGGCAGTCTACTACTAGGAGACGTAGAGCTTGGCAGTCTACTACTAGGAGGCATAGAGCTTGGCAGTCTACTACTAGGAGGCACAGAGCTTGGCAGTCTACTACTAGGAGGCACATAGCTTGGCAGTCTGATACTAGGAGGCATAGAGCTTGGCAGTCTACTACTAGGAGGCACAGAGCTTGGCAGTCTACTACTAGGAGGCACAGAGCTTGGCAGTCTATTACTAGGAGGCACAGAACTTGGCAGTCTACTACTAGGAGGCACAGAGCTTGGCAGTCTATTACTAGGAGGCACAGAGCTTGGCAGTCTACTACTAGGAGGCACAGAGCTTGGCAGTCTACTACTAGGAGGCACAGAGCTTGGCAGTCTACTACTAAGAGGCACAGAGCTTGGCAGTCTATTACTAGGAGGCACAGAACTTGGCAGTCTACTACTAGGAGGCACAGAACTTGGCAGTCTACTACTAGGAGGCACAGAACTTGGCAGTCTGCTACTAGGAGGCATACAGCTTGGCAGTCTACTACTAGGAGGCACATAGCTTGGCAGTCTGCTACTAGGAGGCATAGAGCTTGGCAGTCTACTACTAGGAGGCACATAGCTTGGCAGTCTGCTACTAGGAGGCATAGAGCTTGGCAGTCTACTACTAGGAGGCACATAGCTTGGCAGTCTGCTACTAGGAGGCATAGAGCTTGGCAGTCTACTACTAGGAGGCACAGGGCTTGGCAGTCTACTACTAGGAGGCACAGAGCTTGGCAGTCTATTACTAGGAGGCACATAACTTGGCAGTCTACTGCTAGGAGGCACAGAGCTTGGCAGTCTATTACTAGGAGGCACAGAGCTTGGCAGTCTACTACTAGGAGGCACAGAGCTTGGCAGTCTACTACTAGGAGGCACAGAGCTTGGCAGTCTATTACTAGGAGGCACATAGCTTGGCAGTCTGCTACTAGGAGGTATAGAGCTTGGCAGTCTACTACTAGGAGGCACATAGCTTGGCAGTCTGCTACTAGGAGGCATAGAGCTTGGCAGTCTACTACTAGGAGGCACAGAGCTTGGCAGTCTATTACTAGTAGGCACATAGCTTGGCAGTCTGCTACTAGGAGGCATAGAGCTTGGCAGTCTACTACTAGGAGGCACAGAGCTTGGCAGTCTACTACTAGGAGGCACAGAGCTTGGCAGTCTATTACTAGGAGGCACAGAACTTGGCAGTCTACTACTAGGAGGCACAGAGCTTGGCAGTCTATTACTAGGAGGCACAGAGCTTGGCAGTCTACTACTAGGAGGCACAGAGCTTGGCAGTCTACTACTAGGAGGCACAGAGCTTGGCAGTCTACTACTAGGAGGCACAGAGCTTGGCAGTCTACTACTAGGAGGCACAGAACTTGGCAGTCTATTACTAGGAGGCACAGAACTTGGCAGTCTACTACTAGGAGGCACAGAACTTGGCAGTCTACTACTAGGAGGCACAGAACTTGGCAGTCTATTACTAGGAGGCACAGAACTTGGCAGTCTACTACTAGGAGGCACAGAGCTTGGCAGTCTATTACTAGAAGGCACAGAACTTGGCAGTCTACTACTAGGAGGCACAGAACTTGGCAGTCTACTACTAGGAGGCACAGAGCTTGGCAGTCTACTACTAGGAGGCACAGAGCTTGGCAGTCTACTACTAGGAGGCACAGAGCTTGGCAGTCTACTACTAGGAGGCATAGAGCTTTGTAGTCTACTACTAGGAGGCATAGAGCTTGGCAGTCTACTACTAGGAGGCACAGAGCTTGGCAGTCTACTACTAGGAGGCACAGAGCTTGGCAGTCTACTACTAGGAGGCATAGAGCTTTGTAGTATACTACTAGGAGGCACAGAGCTTGGCAGTCTACTACTAGGAGGCACAGAGCTTGGCAGTCTATTACTAGGAGGCACAGAACTTGGCAGTCTACTACTAGGAGGCACAGAGCTTGGCAGTCTATTACTAGGAGGCACAGAGCTTGGCAGTCTACTACTAGGAGGCACAGAGCTTGGCAGTCTACTACTAGGAGGCACAGAGCTTGGCAGTCTACTACTAAGAGGCACAGAGCTTGGCAGTCTATTACTAGGAGGCACAGAACTTGGCAGTCTACTACTAGGAGGCACAGAACTTGGCAGTCTACTACTAGGAGGCACAGAACTTGGCAGTCTGCTACTAGGAGGCATACAGCTTGGCAGTCTACTACTAGGAGGCACATAGCTTGGCAGTCTGCTACTAGGAGGCATAGAGCTTGGCAGTCTACTACTAGGAGGCACATAGCTTGGCAGTCTGCTACTAGGAGGCATAGAGCTTGGCAGTCTACTACTAGGAGGCACATAGCTTGGCAGTCTGCTACTAGGAGGCATAGAGCTTGGCAGTCTACTACTAGGAGGCACAGGGCTTGGCAGTCTACTACTAGGAGGCACAGAGCTTGGCAGTCTATTACTAGGAGGCACATAACTTGGCAGTCTACTGCTAGGAGGCACAGAGCTTGGCAGTCTATTACTAGGAGGCACAGAGCTTGGCAGTCTACTACTAGGAGGCACAGAGCTTGGCAGTCTACTACTAGGAGGCACAGAGCTTGGCAGTCTATTACTAGGAGGCACATAGCTTGGCAGTCTGCTACTAGGAGGTATAGAGCTTGGCAGTCTACTACTAGGAGGCACATAGCTTGGCAGTCTGCTACTAGGAGGCATAGAGCTTGGCAGTCTACTACTAGGAGGCACAGAGCTTGGCAGTCTATTACTAGGAGGCACATAGCTTGGCAGTCTGCTACTAGGAGGCATAGAGCTTGGCAGTCTACTACTAGGAGGCACAGAGCTTGGCAGTCTACTACTAGGAGGCACAGAGCTTGGCAGTCTATTACTAGGAGGCACAGAACTTGGCAGTCTACTACTAGGAGGCACAGAGCTTGGCAGTCTATTACTAGGAGGCACAGAGCTTGGCAGTCTACTACTAGGAGGCACAGAGCTTGGCAGTCTACTACTAGGAGGCACAGAGCTTGGCAGTCTACTACTAGGAGGCACAGAGCTTGGCAGTCTACTACTAGGAGGCACAGAACTTGGCAGTCTATTACTAGGAGGCACAGAACTTGGCAGTCTACTACTAGGAGGCACAGAACTTGGCAGTCTACTACTAGGAGGCACAGAACTTGGCAGTCTATTACTAGGAGGCACAGAACTTGGCAGTCTACTACTAGGAGGCACAGAGCTTGGCAGTCTATTACTAGAAGGCACAGAACTTGGCAGTCTACTACTAGGAGGCACAGAACTTGGCAGTCTACTACTAGGAGGCACAGAGCTTGGCAGTCTACTACTAGGAGGCACAGAGCTTGGCAGTCTACTACTAGGAGGCACAGAGCTTGGCAGTCTACTACTAGGAGGCATAGAGCTTTGTAGTCTACTACTAGGAGGCATAGAGCTTGGCAGTCTACTACTAGGAGGCACAGAGCTTGGCAGTCTACTACTAGGAGGCACAGAGCTTGGCAGTCTACTACTAGGAGGCATAGAGCTTTGTAGTATACTACTAGGAGGCACAGAGCTTGGCAGTCTACTACTAGGAGGCACAGAGCTTGGCAGTCTACTACTAGGAGGCATAGAGCTTGGCAGTCTACTACTAGGAGGCATAGAGCTTTGTAGTCTACTACTAGGAGGCATAGAGCTTGGCAGTCTACTACTAGGAGGCACAGAGCTTGGCAGTCTACTACTAGGAGGCACAGAGCTTGGCAGTCTATTACTAGGAGGCACAGAACTTGGCAGTCTACTACTAGGAGGCACATAACTTGGCAGTCTACTACTAGGAGGCATAGAGCTTTGTAGTCTACTACTAGGAGGCACAGAGCTTGGCAGTCTACTACTAGGAGGCACAGAGTTTGGCAGTCTACTACTAGAAGGCATAGAGCTTTGTAGTCTACTACTAGGAGGCACAGAGCTTTACAGTATACTACTAGGAGGCACAGAGCTTGGCAGTCTACTACTAGGAGGCACATAGCTTGGCAGTCTGATACTAGGAGGCATAGAGCTTGGCAGTCTACTACTAGGAGGCACAGAGCTTGGCAGTCTACTACTAGGAGGCACAGAGCTTGGCAGTCTATTACTAGGAGGCACAGAACTTGGCAGTCTACTACTAGGAGGCACAGAGCTTGGCAGTCTATTACTAGGAGGCACAGAGCTTGGCAGTCTACTACTAGGAGGCACAGAGCTTGGCAGTCTACTACTAGGAGGCACAGAGCTTGGCAGTCTACTACTAAGAGGCACAGAGCTTGGCAGTCTATTACTAGGAGGCACAGAACTTGGCAGTCTACTACTAGGAGGCACAGAACTTGGCAGTCTACTACTAGGAGGCACAGAACTTGGCAGTCTGCTACTAGGAGGCATACAGCTTGGCAGTCTACTACTAGGAGGCACATAGCTTGGCAGTCTGCTACTAGGAGGCATAGAGCTTGGCAGTCTACTACTAGGAGGCACATAGCTTGGCAGTCTGCTACTAGGAGGCATAGAGCTTGGCAGTCTACTACTAGGAGGCACATAGCTTGGCAGTCTGATACTAGGAGGCATAGAGCTTGGCAGTCTACTACTAGGAGGCACAGAGCTTGGCAGTCTACGACTAGGAGGCACAGAGCTTGGCAGTCTATTACTAGGAGGCACAGAACTTGGCAGTCTACTACTAGGAGGCACAGAGCTTGGCAGTCTATTACTAGGAGGCACAGAGCTTGGCAGTCTACTACTAGGAGGCACATAGCTTGGCAGTCTACTACTAGGAGGCATAGAGCTTGACAGTCTACTACTAGGAGGCATAGAGCTTGGCAGTCTACTACAAGAAGGCATAGAGCTTGACAGTTTACTGCTAGGAAACATAGAGCTTGGCAGTCTACCGCTAGGAGGCATAGAGCATGGCAGTCTACTACTAGGAGGCACAAAGCTTGGCAGTCTACTACTAGGAGACGTAGAGCTTGGCAGTCTACTACTAGGAGGCATAGAGCTTGGCAGTCTACTACTAGGAGGCACAGAGCTTGGCAGTCTACTACTAGGAGGCACATAGCTTGGCAGTCTGATACTAGGAGGCATAGAGCTTGGCAGTCTACTACTAGGAGGCACAGAGCTTGGCAGTCTACTACTAGGAGGCACAGAGCTTGGCAGTCTATTACTAGGAGGCACAGAACTTGGCAGTCTACTACTAGGAGGCACAGAGCTTGGCAGTCTATTACTAGGAGGCACAGAGCTTGGCAGTCTACTACTAGGAGGCAAAGAGCTTGGCAGTCTACTACTAGGAGGCACAGAGCTTGGCAGTCTACTACTAAGAGGCACAGAGCTTGGCAGTCTATTACTAGGAGGCACAGAACTTGGCAGTCTACTACTAGGAGGCACAGAACTTGGCAGTCTACTACTAGGAGGCACAGAACTTGGCAGTCTGCTACTAGGAGGCATACAGCTTGGCAGTCTACTACTAGGAGGCACATAGCTTGGCAGTCTGCTACTAGGAGGCATAGAGCTTGGCAGTCTACTACTAGGAGGCACATAGCTTGGCAGTCTGCTACTAGGAGGCATAGAGCTTGGCAGTCTACTACTAGGAGGCACATAGCTTGGCAGTCTGCTACTAGGAGGCATAGAGCTTGGCAGTCTACTACTAGGAGGCACAGGGCTTGGCAGTCTACTACTAGGAGGCACAGAGCTTGGCAGTCTATTACTAGGAGGCACATAACTTGGCAGTCTACTGCTAGGAGGCACAGAGCTTGGCAGTCTATTACTAGGAGGCACAGAGCTTGGCAGTCTACTACTAGGAGGCACAGAGCTTGGCAGTCTACTACTAGGAGGCACAGAGCTTGGCAGTCTATTACTAGGAGGCACATAGCTTGGCAGTCTGCTACTAGGAGGTATAGAGCTTGGCAGTCTACTACTAGGAGGCACATAGCTTGGCAGTCTGCTACTAGGAGGCATAGAGCTTGGCAGTCTACTACTAGGAGGCACAGAGCTTGGCAGTCTATTACTAGGAGGCACATAGCTTGGCAGTCTGCTACTAGGAGGCATAGAGCTTGGCAGTCTACTACTAGGAGGCACAGAGCTTGGCAGTCTACTACTAGGAGGCACAGAGCTTGGCAGTCTATTACTAGGAGGCACAGAACTTGGCAGTCTACTACTAGGAGGCACAGAGCTTGGCAGTCTATTACTAGGAGGCACAGAGCTTGGCAGTCTACTACTAGGAGGCACAGAGCTTGGCAGTCTACTACTAGGAGGCACAGAGCTTGGCAGTCTACTACTAGGAGGCACAGAGCTTGGCAGTCTACTACTAGGAGGCACAGAACTTGGCAGTCTATTACTAGGAGGCACAGAACTTGGCAGTCTACTACTAGGAGGCACAGAACTTGGCAGTCTACTACTAGGAGGCACAGAACTTGGCAGTCTATTACTAGGAGGCACAGAACTTGGCAGTCTACTACTAGGAGGCACAGAGCTTGGCAGTCTATTACTAGAAGGCACAGAACTTGGCAGTCTACTACTAGGAGGCACAGAACTTGGCAGTCTACTACTAGGAGGCACAGAGCTTGGCAGTCTACTACTAGGAGGCACAGAGCTTGGCAGTCTACTACTAGGAGGCACAGAGCTTGGCAGTCTACTACTAGGAGGCATAGAGCTTTGTAGTCTACTACTAGGAGGCATAGAGCTTGGCAGTCTACTACTAGGAGGCACAGAGCTTGGCAGTCTACTACTAGGAGGCACAGAGCTTGGCAGTCTACTACTAGGAGGCATAGAGCTTTGTAGTATACTACTAGGAGGCACAGAGCTTGGCAGTCTACTACTAGGAGGCACAGAGCTTGGCAGTCTACTACTAGGAGGCATAGAGCTTGGCAGTCTACTACTAGGAGGCATAGAGCTTTGTAGTCTACTACTAGGAGGCATAGAGCTTGGCAGTCTACTACTAGGAGGCACAGAGCTTGGCAGTCTACTACTAGGAGGCACAGAGCTTGGCAGTCTATTACTAGGAGGCACAGAACTTGGCAGTCTACTACTAGGAGGCACATAACTTGGCAGTCTACTACTAGGAGGCATAGAGCTTTGTAGTCTACTACTAGGAGGCACAGAGCTTGGCAGTCTACTACTAGGAGGCACAGAGTTTGGCAGTCTACTACTAGAAGGCATAGAGCTTTGTAGTCTACTACTAGGAGGCACAGAGCTTTACAGTATACTACTAGGAGGCACAGAGCTTGGCAGTCTACTACTAGGAGGCACATAGCTTGGCAGTCTGATACTAGGAGGCATAGAGCTTGGCAGTCTACTACTAGGAGGCACAGAGCTTGGCAGTCTACTACTAGGAGGCACAGAGCTTGGCAGTCTATTACTAGGAGGCACAGAACTTGGCAGTCTACTACTAGGAGGCACAGAGCTTGGCAGTCTATTACTAGGAGGCACAGAGCTTGGCAGTCTACTACTAGGAGGCACAGAGCTTGGCAGTCTACTACTAGGAGGCACAGAGCTTGGCAGTCTACTACTAAGAGGCACAGAGCTTGGCAGTCTATTACTAGGAGGCACAGAACTTGGCAGTCTACTACTAGGAGGCACAGAACTTGGCAGTCTACTACTAGGAGGCACAGAACTTGGCAGTCTGCTACTAGGAGGCATACAGCTTGGCAGTCTACTACTAGGAGGCACATAGCTTGGCAGTCTGCTACTAGGAGGCATAGAGCTTGGCAGTCTACTACTAGGAGGCACATAGCTTGGCAGTCTGCTACTAGGAGGCATAGAGCTTGGCAGTCTACTACTAGGAGGCACATAGCTTGGCAGTCTGATACTAGGAGGCATAGAGCTTGGCAGTCTACTACTAGGAGGCACAGAGCTTGGCAGTCTACGACTAGGAGGCACAGAGCTTGGCAGTCTATTACTAGGAGGCACAGAACTTGGCAGTCTACTACTAGGAGGCACATAGCTTGGCAGTCTGATACTAGGAGGCATAGAGCTTGGCAGTCTACTACTAGGAGGCACATAGCTTGGCAGTCTGATACTAGGAGGCATAGAGCTTGGCAGTCTACTACTAGGAGGCACAGAGCTTGGCAGTCTACGACTAGGAGGCACAGAGCTTGGCAGTCTATTACTAGGAGGCACAGAGCTTGGCAGTCTACTACTAGGAGGCACATAGCTTGGCAGTCTGATACTAGGAGGCATAGAGCTTGGCAGTCTACTACTAGGAGGCACAGAGCTTGGCAGTCTACTACTAGGAGGCACATAGCTTGGCAGTCTGATACTAGGAGGCATAGAGCTTGGCAGTCTACTACTAGGAGGCACAGAGCTTGGCAGTCTACGACTAGGAGGCACAGAGCTTGGCAGTCTATTACTAGGAGGCACAGAACTTGGCAGTCTACTACTAGGAGGCACAGAGCTTGGCAGTCTATTACTAGGAGGCACAGAGCTTGGCAGTCTACTACTAGGAGGCACAGAGCTTGGCAGTCTACTACTAGGAGGCACAGAGCTTGGCAGTCTACTACTAAGAGGCACAGAGCTTGGCAGTCTATTACTAGGAGGCACAGAACTTGGCAGTCTACTACTAGGAGGCACAGAACTTGGCAGTCTACTACTAGGAGGCACAGAACTTGGCAGTCTGCTACTAGGAGGCATACAGCTTGGCAGTCTACTACTAGGAGGCACATAGCTTGGCAGTCTGCTACTAGGAGGCATAGAGCTTGGCAGTCTACTACTAGGAGGCACAGGGCTTGGCAGTCTACTACTAGGAGGCACAGAGCTTGGCAGTCTATTACTAGGAGGCACATAACTTGGCAGTCTACTGCTAGGAGGCACAGAGCTTGGCAGTCTATTACTAGGAGGCACAGAGCTTGGCAGTCTACTACTAGGAGGCACAGAGCTTGGCAGTCTATTACTAGGAGGCACAGAGCTTGGCAGTCTACTACTAGGAGGCACAGAGCTTGGCAGTCTATTACTAGGAGGCACATAGCTTGGCAGTCTGCTACTAGGAGGTATAGAGCTTGGCAGTCTACTACTAGGAGGCACATAGCTTGGCAGTCTGCTACTAGGAGGCATAGAGCTTGGCAGTCTACTACTAGGAGGCACAGAGCTTGGCAGTCTACTACTAGGAGGCACAGAGCTTGGCAGTCTATTACTAGGAGGCACAGAACTTGGCAGTCTACTACTAGGAGGCACAGAGCTTGGCAGTCTATTACTAGGAGGCACATAGCTTGGCAGTCTGCTACTAGGAGGCATAGAGCTTGGCAGTCTACTACTAGGAGGCACAGAGCTTGGCAGTCTACTACTAGGAGGCACAGAGCTTGGCAGTCTATTACTAGGAGGCACAGAACTTGGCAGTCTACTACTAGGAGGCACAGAGCTTGGCAGTCTATTACTAGGAGGCACAGAGCTTGGCAGTCTACTACTAGGAGGCACAGAGCTTGGCAGTCTACTACTAGGAGGCACAGAGCTTGGCAGTCTACTACTAGGAGGAACAGAGCTTGGCAGTCTACTACTAGGAGGCACAGAACTTGGCAGTCTATTACTAGGAGGCACAGAACTTGGCAGTCTACTACTAGGAGGCACAGAACTTGGCAGTCTACTACTAGGAGGCACAGAACTTGGCAGTCTATTACTAGGAGGCACAGAACTTGGCAGTCTACTACTAGGAGGCACAGAGCTTGGCAGTCTATTACTAGAAGGCACAGAACTTGGCAGTCTACTACTAGGAGGCACAGAGCTTGGCAGTCTACTACTAGGAGGCACAGAGCTTGGCAGTCTACTACTAGGAGGCACAGAGCTTGGCAGTCTACTACTAGGAGGCACAGAGCTTGGCAGTCTACTACTAGGAGGCACAGAGCTTGGCAGTCTACTACTAGGAGGCACAGAGCTTGGCAGTCTATTACTAGGAGGCACAGAGCTTGGCAGTCTACTACTAGGAGGCACAGAGCTTGGCAGTCTACTACTAGGAGGCATAGAGCTTGGCAGTCTACTACTAGGAGGCATAGAGCTTTGTAGTCTACTACTAGGAGGCATAGAGCTTGGCAGTCTACTACTAGGAGGCACAGAGCTTGGCAGTCTACTACTAGGAGGCACAGAGCTTGGCAGTCTATTACTAGGAGGCACAGAACTTGGCAGTCTACTACTAGGAGGCACATAACTTGGCAGTCTACTACTAGGAGGCATAGAGCTTTGTAGTCTACTACTAGGAGGCACAGAGCTTGGCAGTCTACTACTAGGAGGCACAGAGTTTGGCAGTCTACTACTAGAAGGCATAGAGCTTTGTAGTCTACTACTAGGAGGCACAGAGCTTTACAGTATACTACTAGGAGGCACAGAGCTTGGCAGTCTACTACTCGGAGGCACAGAGCTTGGCAGTCTACTACTCGGAGGCACAGAGCTTGGCAGTCTACTACTACCGTAGGAGGCATAGAGCTTAGCAGTCTACTGCTAAGAGGCATAGAGCTTGGCAGTCTACTGCTAGGAGGCATAGAGCTTGGCAGTCTACTACTAGGAGGCATAGAGCTTGGCAGTCTACTACTAGGAGGCATAGAGCTTGGCAGTGTACTGCTAAGAGGCATAGAGCTTGGTAGTCTACTACTAGGAGGCATAGAGCTTGGCAGTCTACTACTAGGAGGCATAGAGCTTGACAGTCTACTACTAGGAGGCATAAAGCTTGACAGTCTACTACTAGGAGGCATAGAGCTTGGCAGTATACTACAAGAAGGCATAGAGCTTGGCAGTGTACTGCTAAGAGGCATAGAGCTTGGCAGTCTACTACTAGGAGGCATAGAGCTTGGCAGTCTACCGCTAGGAGGCATAGAGCATGGCAGTCTACTACTAGGAGGCACAAAGCTTGGCAGTCTACTACTAGGAGACGTAGAGCTTGGCAGTCTACTACTAGGAGGCACAGAGCTTGGCAGTCTACTACTAGGAGGCACATAGCTTGACAGTCTGCTACTAGGAGGCATAGAGCTTTGCAGTCTACTACTAGGAGGCATAGAGCTTGGCAGTCTACTATTATGAGGCATAGAGCTTGGCAGTCTTCTACTAGGAGGAATAGAGCTTGGCAGTCTACTACTAGGAGGCACAGAGCTTGGCAGTCTACTACTAGGAGGCATAGAGCTTGGCAGTCTACTACTAGGAGGCACAGAGCTTGGCAGTCTATTACTAGGAGGCACAGAGCTTGGCAGTCTACTACTAGGAGGCACAGAGCTTGGCAGTCTATTACTAGGAGGCACAGAACTTGGCAGTCTACTACTAGGAGGCACAGAACTTGGCAGTCTACTACTAGGAGGCACAGAACTTGGCAGTATATTACTAGGAGGCACAGAACTTGGCAGTCTACTACTAGGAGGCACAGAGCTTGGCAGTCTACTACTAGGAGGCACAGAGCTTGGCAGTCTACTACTAGGAGGCACAGAGCTTGGCAGTCTACTACTAGGAGGCATAGAGCTTTGTAGTCTACTACTAGGAGGCATAGAGCTTGGCAGTCTACTACTAGGAGGCACAGAGCTTGGCAGTCTACTACTAGGAGGCACAGAGCTTGGCAGTCTACTACTAGGAGGCATAGAGCTTTGTAGTCTACTACTAGGAGGCACAGAGCTTGGCAGTCTACTACTAGGAGGCACAGAGCTTGGCAGTCTATTACTAGGAGGCACAGAGCTTGGCAGTCTACTACTAGGAGGCACAGAGCTTGGCAGTCTACTACTAGGAGGCACAGAGCTTGGCAGTCTACTACTAGGAGGCATAGAGCTTTGTAGTCTACTACTAGGAGGCATAGAGCTTGGCAGTCTACTACTAGGAGGCACAGAGCTTGGCAGTCTACTACTAGGAGGCACAGAGCTTGGCAGTCTATTACTAGGAGGCACAGAACTTGGCAGTCTACTACTAGGAGGCATAGAGCTTGGCAGTATACTACAAGAAGGCATAGAGCTTGGCAGTATACTGCTAAGAGGCATAGAGCTTGGCAGTCTACTACTAGGAGGCATAGAGCTTGGCAGTCTACCGCTAGGAGGCATAGAGCATGGCAGTCTACTACTAGGAGGCACAAAGCTTGGCAGTCTACTACTAGGAGACGTAGAGCTTGGCAGTCTACTACTAGGAGGCACAGAGCTTGGCAGTCTACTACTAGGAGGCACATAGCTTGACAGTCTGCTACTAGGAGGCATAGAGCTTTGCAGTCTACTACTAGGAGGCATAGAGCTTGGCAGTCTACTATTATGAGGCATAGAGCTTGGCAGTCTTCTACTAGGAGGAATAGAGCTTGGCAGTCTACTACTAGGAGGCACAGAGCTTGGCAGTCTACTACTAGGAGGCACAGAGCTTGGCAGTCTATTACTAGGAGGCACAGAGCTTGGCAGTCTACTACTAGGAGGCACAGGGCTTGGCAGTCTATTACTAGGAGGCACAGAACTTGGCAGTCTACTACTAGGAGGCACAGAACTTGGCAGTCTACTACTAGGAGGCACAGAACTTGGCAGTCTATTACTAGGAGGCACAGAACTTGGCAGTCTACTACTAGGAGGCACAGAGCTTGGCAGTCTACTACTAGGAGGCACAGAGCTTGGCAGTCTACTACTAGGAGGCACAGAGCTTGGCAGTCTACTACTAGGAGGCATAGAGCTTTGTAGTCTACTACTAGGAGGCATAGAGCTTGGCAGTCTACTACTAGGAGGCACAGAGCTTGGCAGTCTACTACTAGGAGGCACAGAGCTTGGCAGTCTACTACTAGGAGGCATAGAGCTTTGTAGTCTACTACTAGGAGGCACAGAGCTTGGCAGTCTACTACTAGGAGGCACAGAGCTTGGCAGTCTATTACTAGGAGGCACAGAGCTTGGCAGTCTATTACTAGGAGGCACAGAGCTTGGCAGTCTACTACTAGGAGGCACAGAGCTTGGCAGTCTACTACTAGGAGGCATAGAGCTTTGTAGTCTACTACTAGGAGGCATAGAGCTTGGCAGTCTACTACTAGGAGGCATAGAGCTTGGCAGTCTACTACTAGGAGGCACAGAGCTTGGCAGTCTACTACTAGGAGGCACAGAGCTTGGCAGTCTATTACTAGGAGGCACAGAACTTGGCAGTCTACTACTAGGAGGCATAGAGCTTGGCAGTATACTACAAGAAGGCATAGAGCTTGGCAGTGTACTGCTAAGAGGCATAGAGCTTGGCAGTCTACTACTAGGAGGCATAGAGCTTGGCAGTCTACCGCTAGGAGGCATAGAGCATGGCAGTCTACTACTAGGAGGCACAAAGCTTGGCAGTCTACTACTAGGAGACGTAGAGCTTGGCAGTCTACTACTAGGAGGCACAGAGCTTGGCAGTCTACTACTAGGAGGCACATAGCTTGACAGTCTGCTACTAGGAGGCATAGAGCTTTGCAGTCTACTACTAGGAGGCATAGAGCTTGGCAGTCTACTATTATGAGGCATAGAGCTTGGCAGTCTTCTACTAGGAGGAATAGAGCTTGGCAGTCTACTACTAGGAGGCACAGAGCTTGGCAGTCTACTACTAGGAGGCATAGAGCTTGGCAGTCTACTACTAGGAGGCACAGAGCTTGGCAGTCTATTACTAGGAGGCACAGAGCTTGGCAGTCTACTACTAGGAGGCACAGGGCTTGGCAGTCTATTACTAGGAGGCACAGAACTTGGCAGTCTACTACTAGGAGGCACAGAACTTGGCAGTCTACTACTAGGAGGCACAGAACTTGGCAGTCTATTACTAGGAGGCACAGAACTTGGCAGTCTACTACTAGGAGGCACAGAGCTTGGCAGTCTACTACTAGGAGGCACAGAGCTTGGCAGTCTACTACTAGGAGGCACAGAGCTTGGCAGTCTACTACTAGGAGGCATAGAGCTTTGTAGTCTACTACTAGGAGGCATAGAGCTTGGCAGTCTACTACTAGGAGGCACAGAGCTTGGCAGTCTACTACTAGGAGGCACAGAGCTTGGCAGTCTACTACTAGGAGGCATAGAGCTTTGTAGTCTACTACTAGGAGGCACAGAGCTTGGCAGTCTACTACTAGGAGGCACAGAGCTTGGCAGTCTATTACTAGGAGGCACAGAGCTTGGCAGTCTACTACTAGGAGGCACAGAGCTTGGCAGTCTACTACTAGGAGGCACAGAGCTTGGCAGTCTACTACTAGGAGGCATAGAGCTTTGTAGTCTACTACTAGGAGGCATAGAGCTTGGCAGTCTACTACTAGGAGGCACAGAGCTTGGCAGTCTACTACTAGGAGGCACAGAGCTTGGCAGTCTATTACTAGGAGGCACAGAACTTGGCAGTCTACTAATAGGAGGCACAGAGTTTGGGCAGTCTACTACTAGGAGGCACAGAGCTTGGCAGTCTACTACTAGGAGGCACAGAGCTTGGCAGTCTACTACTAGGAGGCACAGAGCTTGGCAGTCTACTACTAGGAGGCACAGAACTTGGCAGTCTACTACTAGGAGGCACAGAGCTTGGCAGTCTATTACTAGGAGGCACAGAACTTGGCAGTCTACTACTAGGAGGCACAGAGCTTGGCAGTCTACTACTAGGAGGCACAGAGCTTGGCAGTCTACTACTAGGAGGCACAGAGCTTGGCAGTCTACTACTAGGAGGCACAGAGCTTGGCAGTCTACTACTAGGAGGCACAGAGCTTTACAGTATACTACTAGGAGGCACAGAGCTTTGTAGTCTACTACTAGGAGGCACAGAGCTTGGCAGTCTACTACTAGGAGGCACAGAGCTTGGCAGTCTACTACTAGGAGCCACAGAGCTTGGCAGTCTACTACTAGGAGGCACAGAGCTTTACAGTATACTACTAGGCTACAAGGAGGAAAAATAATACATCTTGGAATAATAATAATTTTAACAATTGGATGTGTTTAAAAATAATGTTCCTGTGCTGAGATAATCTTATATATGTGTCCCTGCTGTGTACTGTGTAATGGCTGTGTCTGACTGTACCACATCTCCTGGGCTGGGGAGGAAACAAGAGATTATACAGATATTACAGAATGGGATCACACATTATTCTTTCTTTGATTTAAAACATTTTTTTTTAAAACAGGCAGAGAAATGTTTTACCTCACAGAATGAATCAGCTGTGATCCAGTGCAATTCTTTCTTTGAGGTAAAACATTTCCCTGCCTGTTTTTTTTTTAAAAAAAACTGTTTTAAATGAAAGAAAAAATAATTTGTGATCCTGTGCTGTAATGTCTATATACTTTTTTGTATCCTCCCCCATCCAGGAGATGTGGTATGATCCAATCATGTTCCTGTATTGTCAGACACGGCCATTACACAGTACATAGCAAGGACATATATGAGATTATCTCAGCACAGGAACATTATTTTTAATCACATCCAATTATGGAACTTAATATTATTCCAAGATCTATTGAATAAAATCAGCTTTTTTCGTGGGGAAACCCATGAAAATAAAATAGATACAGTGTATATACAGTATATATATATATGATGGACTGAGTAATATTTCTGGATTGAAATGAGGTTTATTGTACTAACAGAAAATGTGCAATCCGCATTTAAACAAAATTTGACCGATGCAAAAGTATTGGCACCCTTATCAACGTCTTGATTTGAACACTCCTAACTACTTTTTACTGACTTACTGACGCACTAAATTGGTTTTGTAACCTCATTGAGCTTTGCACTTCATAGGCAGGTGTATCCAATCATGAGAAAAGGTATTTAAGGTGGCCACTTGCAAGTTGTTCTCCTATTTGAATCTCCTATGAAGAGTGGCATCATGGGCTCCTCAAAACAACTCTCAAATGATCTGGAAACAAAGATTATTCAGCATAGTTGTTCAGGGGAAGGTACAAAAAGTTGTCTCAGAGATTTAAACTGTCAGTTTCCACTGTGAGGAACATAGTAAGGAAATGGAAGAACACAGGTACAGTTCTTGTTAAGCCCAGAAGTGGCAGGTCAAGAAAAATATCAGAAAGGCAGAGAAGAAGAATGGTGAGAACAGTCAAGGACAATCCACAGACCACCTCCAAAGACCTGCAGCATCATCTTGCTGCAGATGGTGTCAATGTGCATCGGTCAACAATACAGCGCACGTTGCACAAGGAGAAGCTGTATGGGAGAGTGATGCGAAAGAAGCCGTTTCTGCAAGCACGCCACAAACAGAGTCGCCTGAGGTATGCAAAAGCACATTTGGACAAGCCAGTTACATTTTGGAAGAAGGTCCTGTGGACTGATGAAATAAAGATTGAGTTGTTTGGTCATACAAAAAGGCGTTATGCATGGAGGCAAAAAACACGGCATTCCAAGAAAAGCACTTGCTACCCACAGTAAAATTTGGTGGAGGTTCCATCATGCTTTGGGGCTGTGTGGCCAATGCCGGCACCGGGAATCTTGTTAAAGTTGAGGGTCGCATGGATTCAACTCAGTATCAGCAGATTCTTGACAATAATGTGCAAGAATCAGTGACGAAGTTGAAGTTACGCAGGGGAAGGATATTTCAGCAACACAATGATCCAAAACACCGCTCCAAATCTACTCAGGCATTCATGCAGAGGAACAATTACAATGTTCTGGAATGGCCATCCCAGTCCCCAGACCTGAATATCATTGAAAATCTGTGGGATGATGTGAAGCGGCTGTCCATGCTCGGCGACCATCAAACTTAACTGAGCTGGAATTGTTTTGTAAACAGGAATGGTCAAATCTACCTTCATCCAGGATCCAGGAACTCATTAACAGCTACAGGAAGCGACTAGAGGCTGTGATTTCTGCAAAAGGAGGATCTACAAAGTATTAATGTCACTTTTTTGTGTTGAGGTGCCCATACTTTTGCACCGGTCAAATTTTGTTTAAATGCGGATTGCACCTTTTCTGTTAGTACAATAAACCTCATTTCAATCCAGAAATATTACTCAGTCCATCAGTTATTAGATATATGAAACTGAAATAGCAAAAACCCAAATTGTTATAAAGAAAAAAGGTTAACATTAATAGGGGTGCCCAAACTTTTTCATATGACTGTATATATATATATATATATATATATATATATATCAAAACCATCCAGACAACACAAGTTTAAAAGTATCAGGTTATTGATTTAGTTACCCAGCCGATCAGTGCAGTTCCCAGGCCATAGCAATGGGGGCATCCATGGGGGGATCCTCCATCACGTCCCCGGCTATGGATTTTGCCATTACTTTGCTTGCCTGGTGTTGCAGGAGGCTGGAATTGTATTTTTGATTTATAGCAGCAGATGGGCAATTTATTCGGCTGTTTATGTTTTCTAGCTGTTTGTGTGGGAGTATCAGTTCTGCGAGAGATACTTGGCTGAGCATCGCTAACCGCTTCACTCCAGAGTTGTTGCATTGTTTGTTTGCGGAATGTTTACATTGTTCTATTGTAGTAGACAAGTAATGGCCTCAAATGATACGAGCACTTATAGCCGAGCTCGACGGCAAGCAAGTGGCTGCAAAAGGCTTGTGATTACAAGAGGGGCAATGATCACATTGTAAGGAGACTGTGGAATCAAGGAGCCAGGAGACGTTCCTGCAGGTGGAAACATTGTATCTATCACTGTTAGTAAAGAACTTGTCTACTATTACTATTACATTGAAGGACTATCCTGAGAATAGGTCATCAATATCTGATCAGCAACCCCAACAATCAGCTGATCTTGGTGCTGGCAGTGGCAGGTGTCACGCTAGGTACGAAGACATATCAACTGAGCGGCAAAAGGGTAGGGAAGCGGGAGATGGTGACCCCTGACCATACCTACCGCTGGTCCCTGGGGTCCCCAACAACCCTGGACAGGTTCCACATCTATGCGCCGAGCAGGATACCTGACCCCTGGCTTCCCTCATCACCCTAGATAGGTTCCACATCTATGCGCTGAGCAGGATACCTGACCCTGGCTTCCCTCATCACCCTAGATAGGTTCTGCACCTATGTGCTGAGCAGGATACCTGACCCTGACTTCCCTCAACATCCTAGATAGGTTCCGCAAGTATACGTCGAGCAGGATACCTGACCCTGGCTTCCCTCACCACCCTAGATAGGTTCCGCACCTATGCGCTGAGCAGGATACCTGACCCTGGCTTCCCTCACCACCCTAGATGGGTTCCACATCTATGTGCCGAGCAGGATACCTGACCCTGGCTTCCCTCACCACCATAGACGGGTTCCACATCTATGTGCCGAGCAGGATACCTGACCCTGGCTTCCCTCACCACCCTAGATAGGTTCCGCACCTATGCGCCGAGCAGGATACCTGACCCTGGCTTCCCTCACCACCCTAGATAGGTTCCACACCTATGTGCCGAGCAGGATACCTGACCCTGGGCTTCCCTCACCACCCTAGATAGGTTCTGCACCTGTGCGCCGAGCAGGATACCTGACCCTGGCTTCCGTCACCACCCTAGATAGGTTCCACATCTATGTACTGAGCAGGATACCTGACCCTGGGCTTTCCTCACCACCCTAGATAGGTTCCACACCTATGCGCCGAGCAGGATACCTGACCCTGGCTTCCCTAACCACCCTAGATAGGTTCCGCACCTATGCGCCGAGCAGGATACCTGACCCTGGCTTCCCTCACCACCCTAGATAGGTTCCACACCTATGCGCCGAGCAGGATACCTGACCCTGGCTTCCCTAACCACCCTAGATAGGTTCCGCACCTATGCGCCGAGCAGGATACCTGACCCTGGCTTCCCTCACCACCCTAGATAGGTTCCGCACCTATGCGCCGAGCAGGATACCTGACCCTGGCTTCCCTCACCACCCTAGATAGGTTCCACACCTATGCGCCGAGCAGGATACCTGACCCTGGGCTTCCCTCACCACCCTAGATAGGTTCTGCACCTGTGCGCCGAGCAGGATACCTGACCCTGGCTTCCCTCACCACCCTAGATAGGTTCCACATCTATGTACTGAGCAGGATACCTGACCCTGGGCTTTCCTCACCACCCTAGATAGGTTCCACACCTATGCGCCGAGCAGGATACCTGACCCTGGGCTTTCCTCACCACCCTAGATAGGTTCCGCACCTATGCGCCGAGCAGGACACCTGACCCCTGGTTCTCCTGACCACCATAGATAGATTACACACCTATGCACCAAGCAGAATACCTGGCCCCTGGCTTCCCTCATCACCCTAGATAGGTTCCACATCTATGCGTAAAGCAGAATACCTGACCCTACGTATCCCTAGTGCTGGACCCTAATTAGGGAATGGGTGGGATGAGGTCTTAGTCAACCCCACTAAACACTAAAGGAAGACACAAGGAACTACTTATCCACAGAGGACTCAGGCAGGAGTTAAGGTAAACTTCAGCAATGATACTACAGATGAGAGCAAGCCACCTGCTTGCAACCAGAGCTAGAATGAACTGAAAATATCACCAGCACCAGTCCCAGGGAAGAAGGCAGTATTTAAGCAGTAAGAGAATACTGATGATCAACAGCTGGGTGGAAGGTGAGCTCCACTGGGTCCTAAAGGGAAACAGATGAAAACCCAGCAGGAAAGCTACTTATACCAATGACTACTGATAACAGAAACAATGGAAAGTCAGGGAGCATTCTGCGCAGCCAAACGCTCTGACCTTCTATGGCCAGAAACAACATGAACGTCTGTCACCCATGACAGTAGGTGGACAGCAATGTTTAGTTCTGAGGCTGCTCAGTTTTCTGATAGTGACCGTGGCAGATGTGCAGTACCCGGCTGCGGCCGCTATCAGAAGATGGACTAGCTCCGGAACTGAACATTTCCTGCCACCGCCAGCACTGAGAGCAGCTGATTGGCAGGGGTGCGGGGTATTGGACCCCGGCCAATCAGATATTGACGACCTATCCTAAGGAATAGCCATCAATGTAAAAGTAGTGGACAACCCCTTTAATGTCTAAAAACAGATTCAGACATCTGTAATTGTAAGGAACAGCTGTCCCAGGTCATGGGGAACCAAGGAGCCACTGTGCGGTATCCAGGGTCCAGTAATGGAAGCCCAGAGTTCACTGGACTCAGTTAATTTAATATATTGTAACGTGGCTTCACAGCAGCACAGAGGATTACTGTAAATGAGTGTGGGTGCAAGAACCTGTCTGCACGTGTCACCATGTTGGTGCACAAAGGATTGGTAATGTCAATGGCACCAGTGTCACAGGAGGTGAAGAGTATGGAGATATACTGGTAGGCAGTGATATTTCAGCAGCACAGAGTATTTGAGGACTCTAGTATGCCGGTCTTGCAGGAATTCGTTATCCCTCCACTTGTCATCATTTTAGTGCAGAATGCCTATAAGCATTGATTTTGGCTGCATTGTGCCGCACCGTAGATGTCCGTACGTACAAGTGACCCCCTTCTTTATATTGATGAACGATTTGTGGATGTCACCATTGGCTACCAGTCTCCATCTCCAGGATGATGAGGTCTGCGGCGCTGTATGTTATACTTTTCCCGCAAACTCCTCAGATGTTAAACTTCCCCCATTGAATACTGTGTGGGGCTGTGTGTCCCCCCCCACCCCCGGACTCTCTGAGTCACCTGGAGATAAGTTGCTTACTTTCTTCTGTTTGTTTTTCCTGTCTCTTCTTTAGAGCTTAGTGGGGTTGACTAAGCGCTCATCCCATCCGCTCCATACCTAGGATTACTTCAGGTCAGTCAGGGTCAGGTATCTTGTTTGGCGCTTAGGCGTGGAACTTATCTATGGTGGTGAGGGAAGCCAGGGGTCAGGTATACTTCTCGGCGCATAGGTGAGGAACCTATCTAGGGTGGTGAGGGAAGCCAAGGTCAGGTATACTGCTCGGTGCATAGGTGCAGAACCTATCTAGGGTGGTGAGGGAAGCCAAGGTCAGGTATACTGCTCGGTGCATAGGTGCAGAACCTATCTAGGGTGGTGAGGGAAGCCAAGGTCAGGTATACTTCTCGGCGCATAGGTGAGGAACCTATCTAGGGTGGTGAGGGAAGCCAAGGTCAGGTATACTTCTCGGCGCATAGGTGAGGAACCTATTTAGGGTGGTGAGGGAAGCCAAGGTCAGGTATACTGCTCGGTGCATAGGTGCAGAACCTATCTAGGGTGATGAGGGAAGCCAGGGTCAGGTATCCAGCTTGGCGCATAGGTGTGGAACCTATCTAGGGTGGTGAGGGAAGCCAGGGTCAGGTATCTTCCTCAGTGCATAGGTGAGGAACCTATCTAGGGTGGTGAGGGAAGCCAGGGTCAGGTTTACTGCTCAGTACATAGGTGCAGAACCTATCTAGGGTGGTAAGGTGGTGAGGGAAGCCAGGGTCAGGAATCCTGCTCGGTACATAGGTGCAGAACCTATCTAGGGTGGTGAGGGAAGCCAGGGTCAGGTTTACTGCTCGGTAAATAGGTGCAGAACCTATCTAAGGTGGTGAGGTGGTGAGGGAAGCCAGGGTCAGGAATCCTGCTCGGTACATAGGTGCAGAACCTATCTAGGGTGGTGAGGGAAGCCAGGGTCAGGTATACTGCTCGGTGCATAGGTGCAGAACCTATCTAGGGTGGTGAGGGAAGCCAGGGTCAGGTTTACTGCTCGGTAAATAGGTGCAGAACCTATCTAGGGTGGTGAGGGAAGCCAGGGTCAGGTATCCTGCTTGGCTCATAGGTGCGGAACCTATCTAGGGTGGTGAGGAAAGTCAAGGTCAGGTTTACTGCTCGGTAAATAGGTGCAGAACCTATATAGGGTGGTGAGGGAAGCCAGGGTCAGGTATCTTGCTCGGCGCATAGGTGCGGAACCAGGTTCAGTGGTAGGCTTGGTCACGGGTCAGCATCTCCACCTTCCCTAGACACAGGGTTTCCTTCCCTTTCACTGTTTGCTTGGTACTTCCCCGTACCTAGCGTGACAAGAACAGGTAAAGTAAGAAAAGCTTTTCCAAAAGTTTCAGGTCCATTGGCCGCCAGCGTCCATCTCCAGGATGATGAGGTCTGCGGCGCTGTATGTTATACTTTTCCCGCAGACTCCTCAGGTGTTACACTTCCCCCATTGCATACTGTGTTGGGGGCCGCGTGTCCCCCCCCGGATCGCTGCGCAGCACATTACAGAATATAAAGCAATTTGCCCGGAGTAATGAGTTTGGCTATGAGCGGACGAGAGCTTTTATTGAACGGTGTGTGCAGCCGGCGAGGGTCTGATAGAGGATAGAGCGGGGCAGGAGCTGTACAAGAAACTTCCCTGGGTGTAAAGTCGTTATCTGAGCCGCACAACAGAGCGAGAACACCATTTAATGGCTGAGCGCAGGCCATAGAGCTGCGCACTGCGCCATTTATGTCCGGAGCCGCGGAGGGAGATGCTTATCATCTAATGAGGAATACCGCAGATACTCATCTTAATATACCGCTAATGGAAAGGATAATGACTTCTTGTGTATAACAGATAGGGGGTCGCTTACACAGCCGCACACAGCGCAAAACGACAAAGCCGCGGCCACAAGGGCGAAGCTGGCAACGTATCTGCGAGAAATCCTAAAATCTGTGCACCATGTAATAATGAGCCTGTGTACAATGGTGCAGACGCCTCATTGCTGCTGCCCGGGGCGATGATTGACACGACGCCGCGCCCCGCAGTGCAAAATAAATAAACCTCCAAAGAAAAAAATAACTCCATCATTGTATTTTGGGTTTTGCTTTTACGGTATTCATTGTGTAGTAAAAATGAACATAATTCTCCAGGTCGGTGCGAATACGGCGACACCAAACATTCAAAGATTTAAAAAAGTCAATGAATAAATTAAATTCATGGTGTTGCCATTTTTTTTTAAACACATACAATTTTTCTCTGTTCTTTGACCTTATGAACCACAACCACCACATTGTCCTCCCTTATGAAATAAAAAAAAATACACGGTCCCCTTAAGAACCACAACCACCACATTGTCCCTTCTTATGAACTACAAACGCTCCACCTTTAAACATGAATGAGAACAGCGTGACAGAGGTCTGTTTCGCAACCCTTTGAACAATCCCATTTACTATACAATATGTACTATTAGTAGTCTACGGTATTTCGTCAGATATGACGTTTTACACTTATTTGCATAATAGGGTAATTACCCGTTTTATTCGTTCTAATCATAGCATTTCTGTATGCAAGGTGTCGATTCCTATTGAATTGATGATGCCCTACAACTTTGTAATTCACTTTTTTTCTCTATCTCGTTCCGTTTTCGAGATAAAAATTGTAACTCTGCTGTTTTCCACCAGATGGCGCTATAGGTGGTTTCATTGCGTAGCGCATGGCTACTTTACTATACCTAGACACCACTTTTATGCCTATAGTGGCCGCCGTTCTCATGTTAATGGCGGTGGACAGGATATGGGTGGACACACTGTGTTCTTGTACATGGGAGCAGTATTATAGTAGTTATATTCTTGTACATAGGGGGCAGTATTATAGTAGTTATATTCTTGTACATAGGGGCAGTATTATAGTAGTTATATTCTTGTACATAGGAGCAGTATTATAGTAGTTATATTCTTGTACATAGGAGCAGTATTATAGTAGTTATATTCTTGTACATAGGAGCAGTATTATAGTAGTTATATTCTTGTACATAGGAGCAGTATTATAGTAGTTATATTCTTGTACATAGGGGGCAGTATTATAGCAGTTATATTCTTGTACATAGGGGGCAGTATTATAGTAGTTATATTCTTGTACATAGGAGCAGTATTATAGTAGTTATATTCTTGTACATAGGAGCAGTATTATAGAAGTTATATTCTTGTACATAGGGGGCAGTATTATTGTAGCTATATTCTTGTACATAGGGGCAGTATTATAGTAGTTATATTCTTGTACATAGGGGGAAGTATTATAGAAGTTATATTCTTGTACATAGGGGCAGTATTATAGTAGTTATATTCTTGTACATAGGGGCAGTATTATAGTAGTTATATTCTTGTACATAGGGACAGTATTATAGTAGTTATATTCTTGTATATAGGGGGCAGTATTATAGTAGTTATATTCTTGAACATAGGTGCAATATTATAGTAGTTATATTCTTGTACATAGGGGCAGTATTATAGTAGTTATATTCTTGTACATAGCAGCAGTATTATAGTAGTTATATTCTTGTACATAGGGAGCAGTATTATAGTAGTTATATTCTTGTACATGGGAGCAGTATTATGTATTATAGTAGTTATATTCTTGTACATGGGAGCGGTATAGCATAGTAGTTATATTCTTGTACATAGGGACAGTATTATAGTAGTTATATTCTTGTACATAGGGGCAGTATTATAGTAGTTATATTCTTGTACATAGGGGCAGTATTATAGTAGTTATATTCTTGTACATAGGGGCCAGTATTATAGTAGTTATATTCTTGTACATAGGAGCAGTATAGCATAGTAGTTATATTCTTGTACATAGGGACAGTATTATAGTAGTTATATTCTTGTACATAGGGGCAGTATTATAGTAGTTATATTCTTGTACATAGGGGCAGTATTATAGTAGTTATATTCTTGTACATAGGGGCCAGTATTATAGTAGTTATATTCTTGTACATAGGGGCAGTATTATAGTAGTTATATTCTTGTACATAGGGACATTATTATAGTAGTTATATTCTTGTACATAGGGAGCAGTATTATAGTAGTTATATTCTTGTACATGGGAGCAGTATTATAGTAGTTATATTCCTGTACATAGGGGCAGTATAGTAGTTATATTCTTGTACATAGGGGCAATATTATAGTAGTTATATTCTTGTACATAGGAGCAGTATTATAGAAGTTATATTCTTGTACATAGGGGGCAGTATTATTGTAGCTATATTCTTGTACATAGGGGCAGTATTATAGTAGTTATATTCTTATACATAGGGGGAAGTATTATAGAAGTTATATTCTTGTACATAGGGGCAGTATTATAGTAGTTATATTCTTGTACATAGGGGCAGTATTATAGTAGTTATATTCTTGTACATAGGGGGCAGTATTATAGTGGTTATATTCTTGTACATAGGGACAGTATTATAGTAGTTATATTCTTGTATATAGGGGGCAGTATTATAGTAGTTATATTCTTGTACATAGGAGCGGTATTATAGTAGTTATATTCTTGAACATAGGTGCAATATTATAGTAGTTATATTCTTGTACATAGGAGCGGTATTATAGTAGTTATATTCTTGAACATAGGAGCAGTATTATAGTAGTTATATTCTTGTACATAGGGGCAGTATTATAGTAGTTATATTCTTGTACATAGGGGCAGTATTATAGTAGTTATATTCTTGTACATAGGGGGCAGTATTATAGTGGTTATATTCTTGTACATAGGGACAGTATTATAGTAGTTATATTCTTGTATATAGGGGGCAGTATTATAGTAGTTATATTCTTGTACATAGGAGCGGTATTATAGTAGTTATATTCTTGTATATAGGGGGCAGTATTATAGTAGTTATATTCTTGTACATAGGAGCGGTATTATAGTAGTTATATTCTTGAACATAGGTGCAATATTATAGTAGTTATATTCTTGTACATAGGAGCGGTATTATAGTAGTTATATTCTTGAACATAGGAGCAGTATTATAGCAGTTATATTCTTGTACATAGGGGCAGTATTATAGTAGTTATATTCTTGTACATAGGAGCGGTATTATAGTAGTTATATTCTTGAACATAGGAGCAGTATTATAATAGTTATATTCTTGTACATAGGGGCAGAATTATAGTAGTTATATTCTTGTAGATAGGGGCAGTATTATAATAGTTATATTCTTGTACATAGGGGCAGTATTATAGTAGTTATATTCTTGTACATAGGGGCACTATTATAGCAGTTATATTCTTGTACATAGGGGCAGTATTATAGTAGTTATATTCTTGTACATAGGGGGCAGTATTATAGTAGTTATATTCTTGTACATAGGGGCAGTATTATAGTAGTTATATTATAGTACATAGGGGCAGTATTATAGTAGTTATATTCTTGTACATAGGGGCAGTATTATAGTAGTTATATTCTTGTACATAGGGGGCAGTATTATAGCAGTTATATTCTTGTACATAGGGGCAGTATTATAGTAGTTATATTCTTGTACATAGGGGCAGTATTATAACACACAGCATAAATTTAATTTTCGAATGCCAATTTCTATAAGACTTTTAAAAACCCTGATTTTTGCAATTTCATCCGCAGCTGTTACACTGGTTACACTGGTCTATTAGAGGCTGCATTCACCCCCACGTAGAGCATTTCTCAGCCCGGAGCTCCCATGGTGAACAGCACTCTTCTGGTTGATGGCAATTTACACATATATCAATAGGTTTGTATAGATGAAATGGGTTGTATGGTAATATCTCCAGATCCCATGGTGTTAATATACATTTTATGGGAACGGTATAAATAATCTCACCCCTTGAAGTGATCTGCACATCACAGTCATGAAATCTGCCTTCAGGGTGAAATTCCCACAGTTGAACTAACAGAGGCTTCATTCTGAAATTGGATTAGGGTGATGGATTTTCGCCTCTTGTTCCTGGCGCCCCTCGCTCTACATTTCTGACTTTACAATCATAATATACAATGTCTCCATCTTGGGGGGAACTCACCTCCGGGGGGCAATTATCTATTTTTTTTTTTCGTATACAATACGAAGAATGAAAAACAACAGAGATGCTGCAAGGGGAAATCGTAGATCTGAGAATTGGACATTTTTCTTCTTCCACCAGAAAAGTCAAAAGTCTACGAGGCTCCCTGCACATCTAAGGCCGGAGCCGTAATCATTGGGTCGTAGAAATATTTTATAGCTGAGGGTCTAAACTTAGATAGATAGATACAGTGTTTTGCAAAAGTATTCATACCCCATGAACTTCTCCATGTTTCTCCATGTTACACCCACAAACGTAAAGGTATTTGGCGGCTTTTAGGTCATATCCCGAAACTAGTATTTGTGAAGTGTAAAAATATTATACCTGGTTTTCTAAATATTTTAAAAATATAAATCTGAAAATTGTGATGTGCATTAATTCCCCCCCCCTCCCCTCCACGTAGTCTGATACCCCTAAATAAAATCTTGAGTGACCAATTGTTTCCTGAAGTCACAGTAAATCGAGTTTAATTTCTTCTTAGTTTGTGAAAGAACATTAGGGATAAACAGCATCATTAAAACAAAGGAACACACCGGACAGGTCAGGGATAAAGAGGAGAAGAGTAAAGTTGAGTTAGGTTATGAAAAAAATAACTCAAGCTCTTAATCTCTCATAGAACAGTGATCTATCCATCATCCAAAATTGGAAGGAGTACGGAACAACAGCATTATGAAAATCAAGGGACACACCAGACAGGTCAGGGATAAAGAGCAGAAGAGTAAAGGTGGGATAGGTTATGAAAAAAATAATACAAGCTCTGAATATCTCATGGAGCAGTGAACAATCCATGGTCCAAAAATGGAAGGAGTATGGCACAACAGCATCATAAAAAAAACAAGGAACACACTGGACAGGTCAGGGGTAAAGTGGAGAAGAGTAAACCTGGGTTAGGTTATGAGAAATAGTTCAAGCTCTGAATATCTAATGGAGCAGTAATCAATCCATCATCCAAAAATTGAAGGAGTATGACACAACAGCATCATGAAAACCAAGGAACACACCAGACAGGTCAGGGATAAAGTGGAGAAGAGTAAAGCTGCGTTAGGTGATAAAAAAATATCCCAAGGTCTGAATATCTCATGGAGAAGTGAACAATCCATCATCCAAAAATGGAAGGAGTACGGCACAACAGCATCATAAAAATCAAGGAACATACCAGACAGGTCAGGGATAAAGTGGAGAAGAGTAAAGCTGCGTTAGGTTATAAAAAAATATCCCAAGGTCTGAATATCTCATGGAGAAATGAACAATCCATCATCCAAAAATGGAAGGAGTACAACACAACAGCATAATGAAAACCAAGGAACATACCGGACAGGTCAGGGATAAAGTGGAAAAGACTAAAGCAGGGTTAGGTTTTGAAAAAATATAGCTCAGCCTCTGAACATCTCATGGAGCAGTGATCAATAAACAATCCAAAAATGGAAGGAGTTAGGCACAACTGCAAACCTACAAGACTTGGCCGTCCTCCAAAACTGACTTCCCAAAAAGGAGAACATGGATGAGAGAAGTAGCTGAGAGGCCCAAAGTCACTGGAGGGGCTGCTGAGATCACAGCTCAGGTGGAGAATCTGTCCATAGGACAACTATTAGGGGTATACTCCACAAGTTTCACCTTTATGGAACAGTGACAAGAAGAAAGACATTTTTGAAAGCCATCAGAAGTCCTGTCTGCAGTTTGCAAAAAGCCATTTAGGAGATGCAGTGAGCATGTGGTAGAAATTGCTCTGGTGACATGAGACCAAAGTAGAACTATTTGGGCTAAATGCAAAACGCTATATGTGGTGGAAAATTAACACTGCAAATCACCCTGAAACCCCCTCCCCACATTCACCTATGGTGGAGGCAGCATTCTGTTGTGGGGAGGCTTTTCTTCAGTAGGGGCAAGGAAGTTGTCAGAGTTGATGGGAAGATGGATGGAGATAAATATAGGACAATCCTGGAAGAAAACTAACACTGCAAATCTCCCTGAAAACACCATCCCCACTGTCACACATGGTGGAGGCAGCATCCTGCTATGGGAAAGTTTTTCTTCAGCAGGAACAGGGAACCTGCTCAGAGTTAATGGGAATATGGATGGAGATAAATACAGTACAATCCTGGAAGAAAACTAATACTGCACATCTCCCTGAAAACACCATCCCTACTGTCACACATGGTGGAGGCAGCATCCTGTCGTGGGGAGATTTTTCTTCAGCAGGAACAGAGAATCTGCTCAGAGTTGATGGGAAGATGGATGGAGATAAATACAGGACAATCCTGGAAGAAAACTAGCACTGCACATCTCCCTGAAAACACCATCCCCACTGTCACACATGGTGGAGGCAGCATTCTGCTGTAAGGAGGTTTTTCTTCAGCAGGAAGAGGGAACCTGATCAGAGCTGATGGGAAGATGGATGGAGATAAATAAAGGACAATCCTGGGAGAAAACTGACACTGCATATCTCCCTGAAAACACCATCCCCACTGTTACACATGGTGGAGGCAGCATCCTGCAGTGTGGAAATTTTTCTTCAGCAGGAACAGAGAATCTGCTCAGAGTTGATGGGAAGATGGATGGAGATAAATACAGGACAATCCTGCTAGAAAATTAACACTGCACATCTCCCTGAAAACACCATCCCTACTGTAAAGCATGGTGGAGGCAGCATCCTGCTGTGGGGAGATTTTTCTTCAGCAGGAACAGAGAATCTGCTCAGAGTTGATGGGAAGATGGATGGAGATAAATACAGGACAATCCTGGAAGAAAACTAACACTGCATACTCCCTGAAATCTCCCTGAAATCTCCCTGAAAACACCATCCCCACTGTCACACATGGTGGAGGCAGCATCCTGCTGTTGGGAGAATTTTCTCCAGCAGAGCAGGAACAGGGAACCTGATCAGAGTTGCTGGGAAGATGGATGGATATAAATACAGGACAATCCTGGAAGAAAACTAATACTGCACATCTCCCTGAAAACACCATCCCCACTGTCACACATGGTGGAGGCATCATCCTGCTGTGGGGAGATTTTTCTTCAGCAGGGGCAGGGAAGCTGCTCAGAGTTCATGGGAAGATGGATGGAGATAAATACAGGACAATCCTGGAAGAAAACTAAACCCATCCCCACTGTCACACATGGTGGAGGCAGCATCCTGCTGTGGGGAGCTTTTTCTTCAGCAGGAACAGGGAACCTGATCAGAGTTGATGGGAAGATGGATGGAAATAAATACAGGACAATCCTGGAAGAAAACTAAACCCATCCCCACTGTCACACATGGTGGAGGCAGCATCCTGCTGTGGTGAGCTTTTTCTTCAGCAGGAACAGGGAACCTGATCAGAGTTGATGGGAAGATGGATGGAGATAAATACCGGACAATCCTGGAAGAAAACTAGCACTGCACATCTCCCTGAATACACCATCCCCACTGTCACACATGGTGGAGGCAGCATCCTGCTGTGGGGAGATTTTTCTTCAGCAGGAAGAGGGAACCTGATCAGAGCTGATGGTAAGATGGATGGAGATAAATACAGGACAATCCTGGAAGAAAACTAACACTGCCCATTTCCCTGAAAACACCATCCCCACTGTTACACATGGTGGAGACAGCATCCTGCTGTGGGGAGGAAAGATGGATGGAGATAAATATAGGACAATCCTGGAAGAAAACTAACACTGCAAATCTCCCTGAAAACACCATCCCCACTGTCACACATGGTGGAGGCAGCATCCTGCTATGGGAAAGTTTTTCTTCAGCAGGAACAGGGAACCTGCTCAGAGTTGATGGGAATATGGATGGAGATAAATACAGTACAATCCTGGAAGAAAACTAATACTGCACATCTCCCTGAAAACACCATCCCTACTGTCACACATGGTGGAGGCAGCATCCTCTCGTGGGGAGATTTTTCTTCAGCAGGAACAGAGAATCTGCTCAGAGTTGATGGGAAGATGGATGGAGATAAATACAGGACAATCCTGGAAGAAAACTAGCACTGCACATCTCCCTGAAAACACCATCCCCACTGTCACACATGGTGGAGGCAGCATTCTGCTGTAAGGAGGTTTTTCTTCAGCAGGAAGAGGGAACCTGATCAGAGCTGATGGGAAGATGGATGGAGATAAATAAAGGACAATCCTGGAAGAAAACTGACACTGCATATCTCCCTGAAAACACCATCCCCACTGTTACACATGGTGGAGGCAGCATCCTGCAGTGTGGAAATTTTTCTTCAGCAGGAACAGAGAATCTGCTCAGAGTTAATGGGAAGATGGATGGAGATAAATACAGGACAATCCTGCAAGAAAACTAACACTGCACATCTCCCTGAAAACACCATCCCCACTGTAAAGCATGGTGGAGGCAGCATCCTGCTGTGGGGAGATTTTTCTTCAGCAGGAACAGAGAATCTGCTCAGAGTTGATGGGAAGATGGATGGAGATAAATACAGGACAATCCTGGAAGAAAACTAACACTGCATAACTCCCTGAAAACACCATCTCCACTGTCACACATGGTGGAGGCAGCATCCTGCTGTTGGGAGAATTTTCTCCAGCAGAGCAGGAACAGGGAACCTGATCAGAGTTGCTGGGAAGATGGATGGATATAAATACAGGACAATCCTGGAAAAAAACTAATACTGCACATCTCCCTGAAAACACCATCCCCACTGTCACACATGGTGGAGGCATCATCCTGCTGTGGGGAGATTTTTCTTCAGCAGGGGCAGGGAAGCTGCTCAGAGTTCATGGGAAGATGGATGGAGATAAATACAGGACAATCCTGGAAGAAAACTAAACCCATCCCCACTGTCACACATGGTGGTGGCAGCATCCTGCTGTGGGGAGCTTTTTCTTTGGCAGGAACAGGGAACCTGATCAGAGTTGATGGAAAGATGGATGGAAATAAATACAGGACAATCCTGGAAGAAAACTAAACCCATCCCCACTGTCACACATGGTGGAGGCAGCATCCTGCTGTGGAGAGGATTTTCTTCAGCAGGGGCAGAGAAGCTGCTCAGAGTTGATGGGAAGACGGATGGAGATAAATACCGGACAATCCTGGAAGAAAACTAGCACTGCACATCTCCCTAAATACACCATCCCCACTGTAAAGCATGGTGGAGGCAGCATCCTGCTGTGGGGAGATTTTTCTTCAGCAGGAACAGAGAATCTGCTCAGAGTTGAGGGTAAGATGGATGGAGATAAATAAAGGACAATCCTGGAAGAAAACTAACACTGCATAACTCCCTGAAAACACCATCTCCACTGTCACACATGGTGGAGGCAGCATCCTGCTGTTGGGAGAATTTTCTCCAGCAGAGCAGGAACAGGGAACCTGATCAGAGTTGCTGGGAAGATGGATGGATATAAATACAGGACAATCCTGGAGAGTGCGAGGTACTGAAGGAGAGTGCGAGGTACTGAAGTAAAGGGAGGCGACTGAAGATAAGTGTGGCATAGTTTTAACACAATCTCATAGTGGTGATAACTGTAACTGTTTAATTTCATTAGGGATTTGTTGTCTGTGTTTGTCTGGGGTACTGTGAAAAAGCAAAAAAAAAAAAAAGTGTGTCTAGTGATTTAGTCAGTAGTATTAGCCACACCTGTTTCTAGAAGCCTCTAGCAGCTTCTAGTAGTCCTTGTAGAACTATATAAACCAGCCAGAGCTAGCGAGGTGCTGAGAGTGCGAGGTACTGAAGTAAAGGGAGGCGACTGAAGATAAGTGTGGCATAGTTTTAACACAATCTCATAGTGGTGATAACTGTAGCTGTTTAAGAAGAGAAGAGTCGCCGTAAGCTGATCGATTGCTGGGACTTGCCGGGTCTCGCTGTTTGAGGACATCGCAAAACCGCGCGCCGTCAGGCGCGCGACTTTCGCCTGTCATACGCTACATCAGCATTATGGAAGAGAAGAAAATCCACATGGTCACCTGCAACACATGCTACATGTTTACGGATCTGCCGCACAAGAAATTCAACTTCACCTGTCAAAAGTGCAAACTTGTTGCCCTCTTAGAGGAAAAGGTGCGGGGACTGGAAGAAAGAATAGCAACTTTGAAGCTAATTAAAGAACATGAGGACTTCTTGGACGAGGCAGAAGCAACAATTCAGGATATGGAAAGTGAGAAAAGCTTCAGAACACATACAGAGGCTGAAAAGTGGACACATGTGACCAAAAGAAGCCAGCGGATCAAGTGGTCGGCACCACCCACACAGCTTAGCAACCAATATGAAGCCCTCATGCTGGAGAATGAAAATGGCACAGCTCAGGATGATACCGTCTCTACAGGAGAAGACACAGTATCATCAAAAGAAGTTACTTTGTCAACAAAAGCAGAAACAAAAGACACTCAAAAGCACTCAGGAGCAACAAGCAGTGCGTCCAGAAAGAAAAGAAGAGTGGTAGTTATGGGCGACTCACTACTAAGAGGCACGGAGGCAACTATCTGCAGGCCGGACATAACCGCACGAGAAGTATGCTGCCTCCCTGGAGCAAAAATCAAGGACGTGGCCAACAGGATACCAACTATCCTCGGATCCAAGGACGAATACCCGTTCCTATTGATACATGTAGGAACAAACGACACGGCAAGAAATGATCTGCCAACTATTTGTGAAGACTTTGAAATTCTGGGGAAGAAAATAAAGGAACGGAACGTACAGGTTGTTTTCTCATCAATCCTCCCAGTCGATGGCCATGGTGTCAGAAGATGGAATAGGATACTAGATTTGAACAACTGGCTACGACGGTGGTGCAGGCAGCAAGGATTTGGATTCTTAGACCATGGAGTGAATTACCTCTACGATGGACTTCTCGCAAGAGACGGGATACACCTCACAAAACCTGGGAAACACACGTTCGCCAGAAGGCTTGCCACACTCATCAGGAGGGCTTTAAACTAGAAGAAGAGGGGATGGGAGAAAAAACAGCAAGAACATGCAGCAGAAGGACAAACTAATCAAGGATACTAGATGCCGTAAAGAGGACCCAAGACAGGGTACTAAGAAGGAAGCTGAGAAAAGGGGAGCAAAACTTCTTTCCTGCATGCTGACCAATGCAAGAAGCCTGACCAATAAGATGGAGGAACTGGAGCTGGTAATGTATGAGGAAAAATACGACATAGTAGGAATAACTGAGACATGGTTAGATGATAGTTATGACTGGGCGGCTAACCTGCAAGGATATGAATTGTTTAGGAGGGATCGTAAAAAAAGGAAAGGGGGTGGAGTCTGTCTATATATAAAGTCCAGTTTAAAGCCCAGACTAAGAGAAGATATTCAAGAGGGAAATGAAGAGGTGGAGTCTCTATGGGTGGAGATACAAGGAGGGAAAACTAATAAAATCCTCATAGGGGTTTGTTATAAGCCACCAAATATAACAGAAACCACTGAAAATGTATTATTGAAACAAATAGACAAAGCAGCAAATCACAATGAGGTGATTATTATGGGGGACTTCAACTACCCCGATATAGACTGGGAACCTGAAACCTGCGTATCTCAGAAAGGAAACCGGTTTCTGTCAGTAACTAAGGATAATTATCTGTCCCAACTTGTGCCGGGCCCAACTAGAGGGGCAGCCCTTCTGGACTTAATTTTAAGCAACAGGCCAGATAGAATAACAGACATACGAGTGGATGGGCACCTAGGGAATAGTGACCACAATATAATACAATTCCACTCGTCCTTTAGTAAGGTGCCTTGGAGGGGGGTTACAAAAACGCTGAATTTCAGGAAAGCAAAGTTTGATCAACTTAGAGAAGACCTTCGCCAAATTGATTGGGACAATGTCCTCAAAAATGGGAGCACAGAAAATAAGTGGGAAATTTTTAAATCGGTATTAAACACCCACTGCGAGCTAGCCATACCATACAGAAATAAAAGGGCTAGGAACAGGAGAAAACCAATGTGGCTAAATAAGGATGTAAAAGGGGCAATGAATAATAAGAAAAAGGCATTTAAAAAGCTAAAACAAGAAGGCAGCGAGGAAGCATTAAAAATATATAGAGAAAAAAATAAAATGTGTAAAAAACAAATATATTTAGCAAAAGTAGAAACTGAGAGACTCATTGCTAAGGAAAGCAAAACAAATCCCAAACTATTCTTTAATTATATAAACAGAAAAAAGATTAAAATTGATGGTGTTGGCCCTTTAAAGAATAATGAGGGTAAAATCATAGAAAGCGATGTGGGAAAAGCAAATGTTTTAAATACTTTTTTCTCAACTGTGTTCACACAGGAAAAGCATATGCCAGGGGAAATGCAGAGTGATCATGTAAATGCCCCATTAAGTATGACCTGCCTAACCCAGGAAGAAGTGCAGAACCGACTTAGTAACATTAAAATTGACAAATCACCAGGCCCTGATGGCATTCACCCTCGGGTATTAAGGGAGTTAAGTAATGTGATAGACAGGCCTCTATTCCTTTTATTTAAAGACTCTATAGAAACTGGGTCTGTTCCACTGGATTGGCGGCTAGCAAATGTGGTACCAATATTCAAAAAAGGGTGCAAAAGGGAACCTGGAAACTATAGGCCGGTAAGCTTAACATCTGTTGTGGGTAAAATGTTTGAAGGGTTTTTAAGGGATACTATTATGGAATGTCTCAATGTTAATAACTGTTTAACTCCATATCAACATGGATTTATGAAGGATCGCTCCTGTCAAACTAACCTGATCAGCTTCTATGAGGATGTAAGCTCTCACATGGACCGAGGAGAATCATTGGATGTCATTTATCTCGACTTAGGTAAAGCATTTGACACTGTCCCACATAAAAGACTGCTAAGTAAAATGAGAAAGCTTGGGCTCGGGGAAAATGTGTGTAGATGGGTAGGTAGCTGGCTTAGTGGTAGAAAACAAAGAGTGGTTATTAATGGTGCATACTCAGATTGGGCCAGGGTTACTAGTGGGGTGCCACAGGGGTCTGTATTGGGCCCCCTACTATTTAATATATTTATTAATGATCTGGTGGATGGTTTACAGAGTAAAATATCAGTATTTGCAGATGATACAAAACTATGTAAGGTAGTTAACACAAAGGAGGACAGTTTGCAACTACAGATGGACTTGAGTAAATTGGAGAATTGGGCTGAAAAATGGCAAATGAGGTTTAACACAGATAAGTGTAAGGTTATGCACATGGGAAGGAGAAACAGATGCTACGATTACTTACTAAATGGGAAACTGCTGGGGAAATCAGACATGGAAAAAGACTTAGGCATCTTAGTGAATAAGAATCTAAATTGGAGTGCCCAGTGTCAGGCAGCAGCCACCAAAGCAAATAGGGTGATGGGATGCATTAGAAGAGGTCTGGGGGCACGAGATGAAAACATCATTCTCCCTCTGTACAAATCACTAGTCAGACCACACTTGGAGTATTGTGTGCAATTTTGGGCGCCGGTGCTGAAGAAAGACATTACTGAACTTGAAAGGGTTCAGAGGCGGGCTACTAAAATAATAAATGGAATGGGTGCATTACAATACACGGAAAGGTTATCAAAATTAGGTCTATTTACTCTAGAAAAGAGAAGACTTAGGGGAGACCTAATAAATATGTACAAATATATCAGAGGGCCATATAGAGATCTCTCCCATGATCTGTTTGTATCAAGGACTATGACAAGAACAAGGGGGCATTCTTTTCGATTGGAGGAAAGAAAATTCCTACATCAGCATAGAAGAGGGTTCTTCACGGTAAGAGCAGTGAGGCTCTGGAACTCTCTTCCTGAGGAAGTGGTGATGGCCAACTCACTGAATGAATTTAAGAGAGGAATGGATGCATTTCTTGTTAGCAAAAGTATAGAAGGTTATAAATAGCATAATCTTACAGGTAGATAGAAGAGCGACCAAGATTATTAGAGGAATGGGTGGGCTGCAATACCAAGACAGGTTATTAAACTTGGGGTTAGTTAGTTAGGAAAAACAAAGGCTTAGGGGGATCTAATCACAATGTATAAATATATGAGGGGACAGTACAGAGACCTTTCCAAAGATCTCTTTACACCTAGGCCTGCGACTGGAACACGGGGGCATCCGCTACGTCTTGAGGAAAGAATGTTTAATCATAATCACAGATGAGGACTCTTTACTGTACGAGCAGTGAGACTATGGAGCTCTCTGCCGTATGATGTTGTATTGAGGGATTCACAAGTAAAATTTAAGCAGAGCCTGATCGCATTAATTGAAAAATATAATATTACCAGTTATGTATATTGGATTTTATGACAGGGTGTTGATCCAGGGAACTAGTCTGATTGCCGTATGTGGAGTCAGGAAGGAATTTTTTTCCCCATTGGAGCTTATTTGACACATTGGGGTTTTTTTGCCTTCCTCTGGATCAACATGTTAGGCTACGGGTTGAACTAGATGGACTTAGAGTCTCCCTTCAACCTTAAAAACTGTGAAACTGTAAAACTAATACTGCACATCTCCCTGAAAACACCATCCCCACTGTCACACATGGTGGAGGCATCATCCTGCTGTGGGGAGATTTTTCTTCAGCAGGGGCAGGGAACCTGATCGGAGCTGATGGTAAGATGGATGGATATAAATACAGGACAATCCTGGAAGAAAACTAATACTGCACATCTCCCTGAAAACACCATCCCCACTGTCACACATGGTGGAGGCATCATCCTGCTGTGGGGAGATTTTTCTTCAGCAGGGGCAGGGAAGCTGCTCAGAGTTCATGGGAAGATGGATGGAGATAAATACAGGACAGTCCTGGAAGAAAACTAAACCCATCCCCACTGTCACACATGGTGGAGGCAGCATCCTGCTGTGGGGAGCTTTTTCTTCAGCAGGAACAGGGAACCTGATCAGAGTTGATGGGAAGATGGATGGAAATAAATACAGGACAATCCTGGAAGAAAACTAAACCCATCCCCACTGTCACACATGGTGGAGGCAGGATCCTGTTGTGGAGAGGATTTTCTTCAGCAGGGGCAGAGAAGCTGCTCAGAGTTGATGGGAAGACGGATGGAGCTAAATACCGGACAATCCTGGAAGAAAACTAGCAAAGCACATCTCCCTGAATACACCATCCCCACTGTCACACATGGTGGAGGCAGCATCCTGCTGTGGGGAGATTTTTCTTCAGCAGGAAGAGGGAACCTGATCAGAGCTGATGGTAAGATGGATGGAGATAAATACAGGACAATCCTGGAAGAAAACTAACACTGCCCATTTCCCTGAAAACACCATCCCCACTGTTACACATGGTGGAGACAGCATCCTGCTGTGGGGAGGAAAGATGGATGGAGATAAATACAGTACAATCCTGAAAGAAAACTAACTGCAAATCTCCCTGAAAACACCATCCCCACTGTCACACATGGTGGAGGCAGCATCCTGCTATGGGAAAGTTTTTCTTCAGCAGGAACAGGGAACCTGCTCAGAGTTGATGGGAATATGGATGGAGATAAATACAGTACAATCCTGGAAGAAAACTAATAGTGCACATCTCCCTGAAAACACCATCCCTACTGTCACACATGGTGGAGGCAGCATCCTCTCGTGGGGAGATTTTTCTTCAGCAGGAAGAGGGAACCTGATCAGAGCTGATGGGAAGATGGATGGAGATAAATAAAGGACAATCCTGGAAGAAAACTGACACTGCATATCTCCCTGAAAACACCATCCCCACTGTTACACATGGTGGAGGCAGCATCCTGCAGTGTGGAAATTTTTCTTCAGCAGGAACAGAGAATCTGCTCAGAGTTAATGGGAAGATGGATGGAGATAAATACAGGACAATCCTGCAAGAAAACTAACACTGCACATCTCCCTGAAAACACCATCCCCACTGTAAAGCATGGTGGAGGCAGCATCCTGCTGTGGGGAGATTTTTCTTCAGCAGGAACAGAGAATCTGCTCAGAGTTGATGGGAAGATGGATGGAGATAAATACAGGACAATCCTGGAAGAAAACTAACACTGCATAACTCCCTGAAAACACCATCTCCACTGTCACACATGGTGGAGGCAGCATCCTGCTGTTGGGAGAATTTTCTCCAGCAGAGCAGGAACAGGGAACCTGATCAGAGTTGCTGGGAAGATGGATGGATATAAATACAGGACAATCCTGGAAAAAAACTAATACTGCACATCTCCCTGAAAACACCATCCCCACTGTCACACATGGTGGAGGCATCATCCTGCTGTGGGGAGATTTTTCTTCAGCAGGGGCAGGGAAGCTGCTCAGAGTTCATGGGAAGATGGATGGAGATAAATACAGGACAATCCTGGAAGAAAACTAAACCCATCCCCACTGTCACACATGGTGGAGGCAGCATCCTGCTGTGGGGAGCTTTTTCTTTGGCAGGAACAGGGAACCTGATCAGAGTTGACGGAAAGATGGATGGAAATAAATACAGGACAATCCTGGAAGAAAACTAAACCCATCCCCACTGTCACACATGGTGGAGGCAGCATCCTGCTGTGGAGAGGATTTTCTTCAGCAGGGGCAGAGAAGCTGCTCAGAGTTGATGGGAAGACGGATGGAGATAAATACCGGACAATCCTGGAAGAAAACTAGCACTGCACATCTCCCTGAATACACCATCCCCACTGTAAAGCATGGTGGAGGCAGCATCCTGCTGTGGGGAGATTTTTCTTCAGCAGGAACAGAGAATCTGCTCAGAGTTGAGGGGAAGATGGATGGAGATAAATAAAGGACAATCCTGGAAGAAAACTAACACTGCATAACTCCCTGAAAACACCATCTCCACTGTCACACATGGTGGAGGCAGCATCCTGCTGTTGGGAGAATTTTCTCCAGCAGAGCAGGAACAGGGAACCTGATCAGAGTTGCTGGGAAGATGGATGGATATAAATACAGGACAATCCTGGAAGAAAACTAATACTGCACATCTCCCTGAAAACACCATCCCCACTGTCACACATGGTGGAGGCATCATCCTGCTGTGGGGAGATTTTTCTTCAGCAGGGGCAGGGAAGCTGCTCAGAGTTCATGGGAAGATGGATGGAGATAAATACAGGACAATCCTGGAAGAAAACTAAACCCATCCCCACTGTCACACATGGTGGAGGCAGCATCCTGCTGTGGGGAGCTTTTTCTTCGGCAGGAACAGGGAACCTGATCAGAGTTGATGGAAAGATGGATGGAAATAAATACAGGACAATCCTGGAAGAAAACTAAACCCATCCCCACTGTCACACATGGTGGAGGCAGCATCCTGCTGTGGAGAGGATTTTCTTCAGCAGGGGCAGAGAAGCTGCTCAGAGTTGATGGGAAGACGGATGGAGATAAATACCGGACAATCCTGGAAGAAAACTAGCACTGCACATCTCCCTAAATACACCATCCCCACTGTAAAGCATGGTGGAGGCAGCATCCTGCTGTGGGGAGATTTTTCTTCAGCAGGAACAGAGAATCTGCTCAGAGTTGAGGGTAAGATGGATGGAGATAAATAAAGGACAATCCTGGAAGAAAACTAACACTGCATAACTCCCTGAAAACACCATCTCCACTGTCACACATGGTGGAGGCAGCATCCTGCTGTTGGGAGAATTTTCTCCAGCAGAGCAGGAACAGGGAACCTGATCAGAGTTGCTGGGAAGATGGATGGATATAAATACAGGACAATTCTGGAAGAAAACTAATACTGCACATCTCCCTGAAAACACCATCCCCACTGTCACACATGGTGGAGGCATCATCCTGCTGTGGGGAGATTTTTCTTCAGCAGGGGCAGGGAACCTGATCGGAGCTGATGGTAAGATGGATGGATATAAATACAGGACAATCCTGGAAGAAAACTAATACTGCACATCTCCCTGAAAACACCATCCCCACTGTCACACATGGTGGAGGCATCATCCTGCTGTGGGGAGATTTTTCTTCAGCAGGGGCAGGGAAGCTGCTCAGAGTTCATGGGAAGATGGATGGAGATAAATACAGGACATTCCTGGAAGAAAACTAAACCCATCCCCACTGTCACACATGGTGGAGGCAGCATCCTGCTGTGGGGAGCTTTTTCTTCAGCAGGAACAGGGAACCTGATCAGAGTTGATGGGAAGATGGATGGAAATAAATACAGGACAATCCTGGAAGAAAACTAAACCCATCCCCACTGTCACACATGGTGGAGGCAGGATCCTGTTGTGGAGAGGATTTTCTTCAGCAGGGGCAGAGAAGCTGCTCAGAGTTGATGGGAAGACGGATGGAGCTAAATACCGGACAATCCTGGAAGAAAACTAGCAAAGCACATCTCCCTGAATACACCATCCCCACTGTCACACATGGTGGAGGCAGCATCCTGCTGTGGGGAGATTTTTCTTCAGCAGGAAGAGGGAACCTGATCAGAGCTGATGGTAAGATGGATGGAGATAAATACAGGACAATCCTGGAAGAAAACTAACACTGCCCATTTCCCTGAAAACACCATCCCCACTGTTACACATGGTGGAGACAGCATCCTGCTGTGGGGAGGAAAGATGGATGGAAATAAATATAGGACAATCCTGAAAGAAAACTAACACTGCAAATCTCCCTGAAAACACCATCCCCACTGTCACACATGGTGGAGGCAGCATCCTGCTATGGGAAAGTTTTTCTTCAGCAGGAACAGGGAACCTGCTCAGAGTTGATGGGAATATGGATGGAGATAAATACAGTACAATCCTGGAAGAAAACTAATAGTGCACATCTCCCTGAAAACACCATCCCTACTGTCACACATGGTGGAGGCAGCATCCTCTCGTGGGGAGATTTTTCTTCAGCAGGAAGAGGGAACCTGATCAGAGCTGATGGGAAGATGGATGGAGATAAATAAAGGACAATCCTGGAAGAAAACTGACACTGCATATCTCCCTGAAAACACCATCCCCACTGTTACACATGGTGGAGGCAGCATCCTGCAGTGTGGAAATTTTTCTTCAGCAGGAACAGAGAATCTGCTCAGAGTTAATGGGAAGATGGATGGAGATAAATACAGGACAATCCTGCAAGAAAACTAACACTGCACATCTCCCTGAAAACACCATCCCCACTGTAAAGCATGGTGGAGGCAGCATCCTGCTGTGGGGAGATTTTTCTTCAGCAGGAACAGAGAATCTGCTCAGAGTTGATGGGAAGATGGATGGAGATAAATACAGGACAATCCTGGAAGAAAACTAACACTGCATAACTCCTTGAAAACACCATCTCCACTGTCACACATGGTGGAGGCAGCATCCTGCTGTTGGGAGAATTTTCTCCAGCAGAGCAGGAACAGGGAACCTGATCAGAGTTGCTGGGAAGATGGATGGATATAAATACAGGACAATCCTGGAAGAAAACTAATACTGCACATCTTCCTGAAAACACCATCCCCACTGTCACACATGGTGGAGGCATCATCCTGCTGTGGGGATATTTTTCTTCAGCAGGGGCAGGGAAGCTGCTCAGAGTTCATGGGAAGATGGATGGAGATAAATACAGGACAATCCTGGAAGAAAACTAAACCCATCCCCACTGTCACACATGGTGGAGGCAGCATCCTGCTGTGGGGAGCTTTTTCTTCAGCAGGAACAGGGAACCTGATCAGAGTTGATGGAAAGATGGATGGAAATAAATACAGGACAATCCTGGAAGAAAACTAAACCCATCCCCACTGTCACACATGGTGGAGGCAGCATCCTGCTGTGGAGAGGATTTTCTTCAGCAGGGGCAGAGAAGCTGCTCAGAGTTGATGGGAAGACGGATGGAGATAAATACCGGACAATCCTGGAAGAAAACTAGCACTGCACATCTCCCTGAATACACCATCCCCACTGTAAAGCATGGTGGAGGCAGCATCCTGCTGTGGGGAGATTTTTCTTCAGCAGGAACAGAGAATCTGCTCAGAGTTGATGGGAAGATGGATGGAGATAAATACAGGACAATCCTGGAAGAAAACTAACACTGCATAACTCCCTGAAAACACCATCTCCACTGTCACACATGGTGGAGGCAGCATCCTGCTGTTGGGAGAATTTTCTCCAGCAGAGCAGGAACAGGGAACCTGATCAGAGTTGCTGGGAAGATGGATGGATATAAATACAGGACAATCCTGGAAGAAAACTAATACTGCACATCTTCCTGAAAACACCATCCCCACTGTCACACATGGTGGAGGCATCATCCTGCTGTGGGGAGATTTTTCTTCAGCAGGGGCAGGGAAGCTGCTCAGAGTTCATGGGAAGATGGATGGAGATAAATACAGGACAATCCTGGAAGAAAACTAAACCCATCCCCACTGTCACACATGGTGGAGGCAGCATCCTGCTGTGGTGAGCTTTTTCTTCAGCAGGAACAGGGAACCTGATCAGAGTTGATGGGAAGATGGATGGAAATAAATACAGGACAATCCTGGAAGAAAACTAAACCCATCCCCACTGTCACACATGGTGGAGGCAGCATCCTGCTGTGGAGAGGATTTTCTTCAGCAGGGACAGAGAAGCTGCTCAGAGTTGATGGGAAGACGGATGGAGATAAATACCGGACAATCCTGGAAGAAAACTAGCACTGCACATCTCCCTGAATACACCATCCCCACTGTCACACATGGTGGAGGCAGCATCCTGCTGTGGGGAGATTTTTCTTCAGCAGGAAGAGGGAACCTGATCAGAGCTGATGGTAAGATGGATGGAGATAAATACAGGACAATCCTGGAAGAAAACTAACACTGCACATCTCCCTGAAAACACCATCCCCACTGTCACACATGGTGGAGGCATCATCCTGCTGTGGGGAGATTTTTCTTCAGCAGGGGCAGGGAAGCTGCTCAGAGTTCATGGGAAGATGGATGGAGATAAATACAGGACAATCCTGGAAGAAAACTAAACCCATCCCCACTGTCACACATGGTGGAGGCAGCATCCTGCTGTGGGGAGCTTTTTCTTCAGCAGGAACAGGGAACCTGATCAGAGTTGATGGGAAGATGGATGGAAATAAATACAGGACAATCCTGGAAGAAAACTAATACTGCACATCTCCCTGAAAACACCATCCCCACTGTCACACATGGTGGAGGCATCATCCTGCTGTGGGGAGATTTTTCTTCAGCAGGGGCAGGGAACCTGATCGGAGCTGATGGTAAGATGGATGGATATAAATACAGGACAATCCTGGAAGAAAACTAATACTGCACATCTTCCTGAAAACACCATCCCCACTGTCACACATGGTGGAGGCATCATCCTGCTGTGGGGAGATTTTTCTTCAGCAGGGGCAGGGAAGCTGCTCAGAGTTCATGGGAAGATGGATGGAGATAAATACAGGACATTCCTGGAAGAAAACTAAACCCATCCCCACTGTCACACATGGTGGAGGCAGCATCCTGCTGTGGGGAGCTTTTTCTTCAGCAGGAACAGGGAACCTGATCAGAGTTGATGGGAAGATGGATGGAAATAAATACAGGACAATCCTGGAAGAAAACTAAACCCATCCCCACTGTCACACATGGTGGAGGCAGGATCCTGCTGTGGAGAGGATTTTCTTCAGCAGGGGCAGAGAAGCTGCTCAGAGTTGATGGGAAGACGGATGGAGCTAAATACCGGACAATCCTGGAAGAAAACTAGCACTGCACATCTCCCTGAATACACCATCCCCACTGTCACACATGGTGGAGGCAGCATCCTGCTCTGGGGAGATTTTTCTTCAGCAGGAAGAGGGAACCTGATCAGAGCTGATGGTAAGATGGATGGAGATAAATACAGGACAATCCTGGAAGAAAACTAACACTGCCCATTTCCCTGAAAACACCATCCCCAATGTTACACGTGGTGGAGACAGCATCCTGCTGTGGGGAGGAAAGATGGATGGAGATAAATATAGGGCAATCCTGGAAGAAAACCTGTTAGAGGCTGCAGAAGACATGAGACCGGGCAAAAATTTCCCTTCCAGCAGGACAATGGCTCTAATTAACCTGCTACTCCTACAATGGAGGGTTTAGATCAGAGCATATTCATGTGTGTCAATGAGCTAGTCACAGTCCAGAGTGAAATCCACCAAGAATCTGTGCAAGATGTGAAAATTGCTGATCACTGAGCAAAGAAGAAAGGGCAAAAATGTCACCTTTAGATGTGCAAAGCTGGAGAGATATCCCCCAAAAGAGTCAACGCAGTAACTGCACCAAAAGGTGTTCCTACAAAATACTGACACAGGGGGGCTGAATACAAATGCACGTCAAAATTTTCAGATTTATATTTTTCAATGATTTAGAAAACAATGTATCATTTTCTTTACACTTCACAAATACTTGAAAAGTTTGTGAGTGTAACAAGAAAAAAATGTGGAAAAATTCACAGGGTGTGAATACTTTTTGGTTTTCAGGATGCCTATATTCTCATGTTATTATTTGGTGCCGTACAATCCCGCTTATCACTTCCACTTACAAATACAATTAAATGCCACCAAAAAACTAAATTAAATCACCTCCGAAAATTCTTAATTTTCAAAATAGCAACAATTTGACATCTGTTAGCGGATGCAATTATCGAGCATGGTCTTGCGGCATTTCTTTTTTTATTTTTTTAATGAAGGTGGAGAAAGGTTCAGAGAACAGAATGGAAAGTTAATTATCAAATCTGCAAAGATCCCAGTTTTTATTTCCTCCAGTTTACACAACGCAGATCATCGCAGCCCGTCCTCGAAATTATCTCCGAAATTAAATTGTGGACAAAGTGTCCTCTGGGCAGAGAGGAGAGGACAGCGGCCCGGCTGTAAATCCGGGAACTGCCGACAATGGAGGAGCCGGACGAATATTAGGGGACGGAGAGACGGACAATCTGACCTGAGTGTGTACAGAATGGGAATCTGGATGGGGAGGATTGCGGCTTTTTATTGGAGGTGATGGCGGCACAACAGCTGTGCATTGCTTCCTAGTGATCAACATATTTGTAACGAGAGGAGAAATATTTACAAAATATTCAAAGAATATAGTTCTGGACGATGCAATCCTGACAACCAAAAACTACTGCTGACAACCTAAAACTACTACTGACAACCAAAAACTACTGCTGACAACCAAAAACTACTGCTGACAACCAAAAACTACTACTGACAACCAAAAACTACTGCTGACAACCAAAAACTACTGCTGACAACTGCGATTATCATACTCAGCAATCCACAAGAAGCATTACCCCGGATACCGACAATACAACAAAGTGCAAGATACTACATATATCCACATAGTTTATATTCTTTATTCATAAAACAGGCTTTCTCCTACAGTCATTGTCACCCCCTGCTGAGAAACAATCTATATCTGACTGACAAAAAAAGAGCTCAGGGAGGAAACCGCACTGATTACATGTCTGGTTAACAGAAGAGATTGTCCTGATAAAAGGCCCACAGATATAAGAAAAAAGGAAATCTGGGAAAATTACTGCTATAATACTGCCCCTTATGTACAAGAATATAACTACTATAATACTGCCCCTATGTACAAGAATATAACTACTATAATGCTGCCCCTATATACAAGAATACAACTACTATAATACTGCCCCTATGTACAAGAATATAACTACTATAATGCTGCCCCTATATACAAGAATATAACTACTATAATACTGCCCCTTATGTACAAGAATATAACTACTATAATACTGCCCCTATGTACAAGAATATAACTACTATAATGCTGCCCCTATATACAAGAATATAACTACTATAATACTGCCCCTATGTACAAGAATATAACTACTATAATACTGCCCCTATGTACAAGAATATAACTACTATAATATTGCCCCTATGTACAAGAATATAACTACTATAATACTGCCCCTATGTACAAGAATATAACTACTATAATACTGTTCCCTATGTACAAGAATATAACTACTATAATACTGCTGCTATGTATAAGAATATAAATACTATAATACTGCCCCTATATACAAGAATATAACTACTATAATACTGCTCTTATGTACCAGAAAATAACTACTATAATACTGCCCCTATGTACAAGAATATAACTACTATAATACTGCTCCCTATGTACAAAAATATAATTACTATAATACTGCTCCTATGTACAAGAATATAACTACTATAATACTGCTCCTATATACAAGAATATAACTACTATAATACTGCCCCTATGTACAGGAATATAACTACTATAATACTGCCCCTATGTACAAGAATATAACTACTATAATACTGCTCCTATATACAAGAATATAAGTACTATAATACTGCCCCCTATGTACAAGAATATAACTACTTTAATACTGTCCTCTATGTACAAGAATATAACTACTATAATACTGCCCCCTATATACAAGAATCTAGCTACTATAATACTGCCTCCTATGTACAAGAATATAACTACTATAATACTGCCCCCTATATACAAGAATATAGCTACTATAATACTGCCTCCTATGTACAAGAATATAACTACTATAATACTGCCCCTATGTACAAGAATATAATTACTATAATACTACCCCCTATGTACAAGAATATAACTACTATAATACTGCTCCTATGTACAAGAATATAATTACTATAATACTGCTCCTATATACAAGAATATAACTACTATAATACTGCTCTTATGTACAAGAATATAACTACTATAATACTGCTCCTATGTAAAAGAATATAACTACTATAATACTGCCCCTATGTACAAGAATATAACTACTATAATACTGCCCCTATGTACAAAAATATAACTACTATAATACTGCCCCCTATGTACAAGAATATAACTACTATAATACTGCTCTTATGTACAAGAATATAACTACTATAATACTGCTCCTATGTACCAGAATATAACTACTATAATACTGCCCCTATGTACAAGAATATAACTACTATAATACTGCTCCCTATGTACAAAAATATAATTACTATAATACTGCTCCTATGTACAGGAATATAGCTACTATAATACTGCCCCCTATGTACAAGAATATAACTACTATAATACTGCCCCCTATGTACAAGAATATAACTACTATAATACTGCCCCCTATGTACAAGAATATAAATACTATAATACTGCTCCTATGTACAAGAATATAACTATTATAATACGGCCCCTATGTACAAGAATATAACCACTATAATACTGCTCCTATGTACAAGAATATAACTACTATAATACTGCCCCTATGTACAGGAATATAACTACTATAATACTGCCCCTATGTACAAGAATATAACTACTATAATACTGCTCCTATATACAAGAATATAAGTGTGAAGATGTAATTTACCCTCTCACTGTATATGCTGTGATACTATGTCGTGATATGCATATTTCCCTGGTTGTATTAGTTGTAATTCATGTATTTCCTTGGGGGAGCTACTGGTCTCAATGTGTCTCTCTCATACAATTGTAGTCTTGGCATCTAATGTGATTATGTAAATAGCCTGTCCTCTTCTTTCCAGAGTTGTGTATCTAATCTGTAATTGAATTGGCCAGTGAAGGAATAGTCATTGTTCTGCACAGCAGGGGATCCCTTCATCTACTGTGGCTGGCAGACATATCAGAGCCCTGTGATGGACCAAACCATTGATGATAGGATGTGTGACCCCCACCCCCTGAACATGGTGGGCTGGTCAAGGAGCACAGACAATGCATTTCCCTTTTTGTAACTTTAGAGTGAGCTGAAACTTGAAGGGAGCAGGAGCCCCAGCCTGGGTGGCTGTGGACACGGACGGAGCTAGGCCTGTGTGGCGGCCCGTGGGATTGTGTGGAACTCTTTGGACTACTGTAAGGACGATTGCTTTGTAATCCGGTCCGAGGATTGTCGGGAAGGGCCCCCGAATCTGTTTTACGTGGACTTATCGTGTGCTGTTCCAGTGTTTTTGTGAATAAACCTGTTGGATCGTTCCTCGGCCTGTTGTCTCTCTTTGCTCTGCTGTACACCCCGTCACAAACTGGTTGGCAGCGCTGGGATCAGAGCAGAAGGAATGGAGGACAATGGCTCAACATCAGGAACCAGCACTGCAGAGTACAAGACCTGGACTTTGGGGAGCCTGCAATCAAAGGCCCGTGAAGTAGGAGTTCGTTTCAAAGGACTCTCCAAGGAGCAGCTGATTGAGGCGCTAGAAGGAGTCTGCTCGCAAAATGACGTGGAGGAAGGATCCTCACAGCAAAGGGAGGAAAGACGGGAGCTGGAGGTAAATACCCAAAAAAGTCAATGGATTGTGTGGTACAAGGAAAAGATGGCACTGCTTGGAGATGAGGCCACCATAGAAGATAAGAGGGAGGCCATGCGTGGAGCTGAAGAGAAGGAGCGCAGGATGGAGGAGATGGCATTGCTGGATAAGCAGCTCGCTGTGGAAGCCGCGAGAGGTTCCAGACAGACTGTAACCCCAGCACCCATCATGAGTGAACTTCCCAGGGTGTCCCGCAAAGACTTCAAGCAGTTTAATGAGGCTGCTGGTGACATTGAGGGCTTCTTCCAGGACTTTGAGCATCAGTGTCGATTAATGGAAGTCCCAGAAAGGGAGCGCGTCCGGCATCTGGTTGGGCTCCTAGAGGGGGGAGCTGCTGAAGCCTATAGAGCTATGGACCCTCGGTGGAACTGTGAGTATGCGGAGATTAAACAGACTATTCTAAAACATTATGCTGTGACCCCAGACACTTACAGGACTCAGTTCCGTGCTTTAGCCTGTGATGGGGAAGTGTCTTTTAAGATATATGCTCATAGACTCAAACAAATATGTAATCGCTGGCTGGAGGCAGAGGAGGCCTTATCTTGGGAGACCTTCCTGCAGGTCATCCTAAAAGAACAATTCTTTGCCCAGTGCCCCGCTGAGATCCGGGAATGGGTGCGTGAGAGAAAACCAGCGACAGTGGAGGAAGCTGCTGCTCTCGCTGATGAGGCTCTCACCATCAAGCCTCAGTGGAGGGTTCTGTTGGAGGATGGAGAGACGCCTAACAGCTCCACAACACCGGATGCCCCCAGTTATTCTGTCCCCATTGTTCCCCGTTCCTCTAAGCCACCACATGTTGATACCCGTGTTAATGTGCCTCCAGTTGCTTCTACTGCACTTTCTGGAATACGCCGGGGAGAGGAAGTAACAGAGCGCAGGTGTTATGTTTGTAGGCATCCCGGGCATTTGCAGGCCTCATGCCCAGCCAGGCCATGGAGGAATCATCCTCAAACCCCTACAGCACCTTCAGGTGGGAGCCGGCCTCCAAGTTCCCCTACCCCTTACCCAAGAGGACGCCTTGGATGGAGGGAGACCCAGCTCAGATGTTATCAATGTGGACAGCCAGGGCATCGGCAAGTCTCCTGCCCAGCTGTTCAAATGAGGACTGATCCTGCACCCAATCGGATTGTTAATTATTTACAGCCCAGTGCCATGGAGGAAGATGTGGCACCGCTATGTGAGGACTGGCCTAGTGACTCAGCCCCCCATGTTGCACCACCAGGAGTTTACGGGGTGCGACCCGCAGTTATGACGACTTCTGCTCATCGAGGTAAGCACTTGCAGGAGGTTGTGCTGGATGGACAGAGACTTGTTGGATTCTGTGACTCGGGTGCTTTCCTCACACTGGCTGATCCCCGAGTGGTTCGGCCTGAGGCAATCCATAGAGGACCTGGGATTGTTATTGAACTGGCTGGTGGACAATGGAGGACTATTCCCACAGCCACTGTGGATCTGAACTTTGGTTTTGGGGTCAGGCGATGTGTGGTTGGGGTGATGGGTGGTCTGCCTGCAGCTGTTCTCCTGGGCAATGATGTGGGAGAGCTACGATGCCAATTCGTGGCTGCATGAAGCCACATGTAAGTAACGCTCTGCCTGTGTGTACTTAACCAGTGACCTGTAGAGGTCCCTAGTACGTACACAAGTTGGGAGGGGGAGGGATTGTGAAGATGTAATTTACCCTCTCACTGTATATGCTGTGATACTATGTCATGATATGTATATTTCCCTGGTTGTATTAGTTGTAATTCATGTATTTCCTTGGGGGAGCTACTGATCTCAATGTGTCTCTCTCATACAATTGTAGTCTTGGCATCTAATGTGATTATGTAAATAGCCTGTCCTCTTCTTTCCAGAGTTGTGTATCTAATCTGTAATTGAATTGGCCAGTGAAGGAATAGTCATTGTTCTGCACAGCAGGGGATCCCTTCATCTACTGTGGCTGGCAGACATATCGGAGCCCTGTGATGGACCAAACCATTGATGATAGGATGTGTGACCCCCACCCCCTGAACATGGTGGGCTGGTCAAGGAGCACAGACAATGCATTTCCCTTTTTGTAACTTCAGAGTGAGCTGAAACTTGAAGGGAGCAGGAGCTCCAGCCTGTGTGGCTGTGGACACGGACGGAGCTAGGCCTGTGTGGCGGCCCGTGGGATTGTGTGGAACTCTTTGGACTACTGTAAGGACGATTGCTTTGTAATCCGGTCCGAGGATTGTCGGGAAGGGCCCCCGAATCTGTTTTACGTGGACTTATCGTGTGCTGTTCCAGTGTTCTTGTGAATAAACCTGTTGGATCGTTCCTCGGCCTGTTGTCTCTCCTTGCTCTGCTGTACACCCCGTCACAATAAGTACTATAATACTGCCCCCTATGTACAAGAATATAACTACTTTAATACTGTCCTCTATGTACAAGAATATAACTACTATAATACTGCCCCCTATATACAAGAATATAGCTACTATAATACTGCCTCCTATGTACAAGAATATAACTACTAGAATACTGCCCCTATATACAAGAATATAGCTACTATAATACTGCCTCCTATGTACAAGAATATAACTACTATAATACTGCCCCCTATATACAAGAATATAGCTACTATAATACTGCCTCCTATGTACAAGAATATAACTACTATAATACTGCCCCTATGTACAAGAATATAATTACTATAATACTGCCCCCTATGTACAAGAATATAACTACTATAATACTGCCCCCTATGTACAAGAATATAACTACTATAATACTGCCCCTATGTACAAGAATATAATTACTATAATACTGCTCCTATATACAAGAATATAACTACTATAATACTGCCCCTATGTACAAGAATATAATTACTATAATACTGCCCCCTATGTACAAGTATATAACTACTATAATACTGCCCCTATGTACAAGAATATAACTACTATAATACTGCCCCTACAGTTAGGTCCAGAAATATTTGGACAGTGACACAATTTTCGCTAGTTGGGCTCTGCATGCCACCACATTGGATTTGAAATGAAACCTCTACAACAGAATTCAAGTGCAGATTGTAACGTTTAATTTGAAGGTTTGAACAAAAATATCTGATAGAAATTGTAGGAATTGTCACATTTCTTTACAAACACTCCACATTTTAGGAGGTCAAAAGTAATTGGACAAATAAAGCAAACCCAAACAAAATATTTTTATTTTCAATATTTTGTTGCGAATCCTTTGGAGGCAATCACTGCCTTAAGTCTGGAACCCATGGACATCACCAAACGCTGGGTTTCCTCTTTCTTAATGCTTTGCCAGGCCTTTACAGCCGCAGCCTTCAGGTCTTGCTTGTTTGTGGGTCTTTCCGTCTTAAGTCTGGATTTGAGCAAGTGAAATGCATGCTCAATTGGGTTAAGATCTGGTGATTGACTTGGCCATTGCAGAATGTTCCACTTTTTTGCACTCATGAACTCCTGGGTAGCTTTGGCTGTATGCTTGGGGTCATTGTCCATCTGTACTATGAAGCGCCGTCCGATCAACTTTGCGGCATTTGGCTGAATCTGGGCTGAAAGTATATCCCGGTACACTGCAGAATTCATCCGGCTACTCTTGTCTGCTGTTATGTCATCAATAAACACAAGTGACCCAGTGCCATTGAAAGCCATGCATGCCCATGCCATCACGTTGCCTCCACCATGTTTTACAGAGGATGTGGTGTGCCTTGGATCATGTGCCGTTCCCTTTCTTCTCCAAACTTTTTTCTTCCCATCATTCTGGTACAGGTTGATCTTGGTCTCATCTGTCCATAGAATACTTTTCCAGAACTGAGCTGGCTTCATGAGGTGTTTTTCAGCAAATGTAACTCTGGCCTGTCTATTTTTGGAATTGATGAATGGTTTGCATCTAGATGTGAACCCTTTGTATTTACTTTCATGGAGTCTTCTCTTTACTGTTGACTTAGAGACAGATACACCTACTTCACTGAGAGTGTTCTGGACTTCAGTTGATGTTGTGAACGGGTTCTTCTTCGCCAAAGAAAGTATGCGGCGATCATCCACCACTGTTGTCATCCGTGGACGCCCAGGCCTTTTTGAGTTCCCAAGCTCACCAGTCAATTCCTTTTTTCTCAGAATGTACCCGACTGTTGATTTTGCTACTCCAAGCATGTCTGCTATCTCTCTGATGGATTTTTTCTTTTTTTCAGCCTCAGGATGTTCTGCTTCACCTCAATTGAGAGTTCCTTAGACCGCATGTTGTCTGGTCACAGCAACAGCTTCCAAATGCAAACCCACACACCTGTAATCAACCCCAGACCTTTTAACTACTTCATTGATTACAGGTTAACGAGGGAGACGCCTTCAGAGTTAATTGCAGCCCTTAGAGTCCCTTGTCCAATTACTTTTGGTCCCTTGAAAAAGAGGAGGCTATGCATTACAGAGCTATGATTCCTAAACCCTTTCTCCGATTTGGATGTGAAAACTCTCATATTGCAGCTGGGAGTGTGCACTTTCAGCCCATATTATATATAGAATTGTATTTCTGAACATGTTTTTGTAAACAGCTAAAATAACAAAACTTGTGTCACTGTCCAAATATTTCTGGACCTAACTGTATGTACAAGTATATAACTACTATAATACTGCCCCCTATGTACAAGAATATAACTACTATAATACTGCTCCCCATGTACAAGAATATGACTACTATAATACTGCTGTTACGGCGGGACCGGCAGATTAGGACCAGGGGGTATATATCCTAATCGCCAGTCGGGGCCCACCGTGCTCCAGATGACAATGGAGCTGCTGGCACCTGAGGGTTAGGCGGAGACTATAGAGCTGGATGGCTCTGAGATAACCCAGGAACTCTGGGAACCGGTCACGTGTGTTGGGACACGTCAGACCGGACGACAACCCGATTAGCGTTTTGGTGCACCTAGCGCTACACCAACCACGTGTGCAGGAAACACGTCAGGCCGGGTGGTAACCAGGTAGCGTTGACCGGAAGACCGCCACGAAAGCGCCCTGTCGGCCACGTGTGTAGGACACGTCAGGCCGAGTGGTCCTCCGATTAGCGTTTCTGGCCACCTCTCGACTGGCCACGTGTGTGTAGGACACGTCAGGCCAGATGGGTACACCAGTAGCGTTGACCGGGAAGCCGAGGAGGATAAGGAACACCCTGTTAACTCCACAGGGGTCCTGGGGTACGCTGTCCGTGCGCGTAGGGGGCACAACCGGACAGGTGGCGCAGCAGGTGCGTTGTCCGTGTGCGTAGGGGGCACAATCGGACAGGTGGCACAGCAGGTGCGTTGTCCGTGTGCATAGGAGGCACAATCGGACAGGTGGCGCAGCAGGTGCGTTGTCCGTGTGCGTAGGGGGCACAATCGGACAGGAAGCACAGCAGCCGCAGCCCAGTTAACGCCACTGGGCTGCTATAGCAAGACTGGAACGGCAGGAGGGAAGCCCGGCGCCTGACCCTGATGTGCCGAGCCACGAATCTTGGCGTGACAGGCACCGTTCGCCTAACCCTACCTACCGCTTCCCAACATAGGCTTATGCCGCAATGAGGCTCTAACATGGAGGTGTGCTCTGACTGAGCAAAAGTGAAGACTGCGCACCTCCATGTTGTCTCCAGCCCCTTTTATAACCTGGGTCCGCCCCAAACCCAGGGTGGAACCACCAAGGTCCAATAGCAGAGTGCCATGTCATCAGTGACGTCACATGCGACCTATCCGGAACCGCCACGTCATTGATGACCTCATGGCAGCCACGCCCCAAACACTTCACCAGTCATAGTCTGACGACCAATACTGAGGTGCCAGATCATAGGGGCGGGCCTCTGCGAGCCAGTCCGGAGTTGCCACGTCATCAGGACACCTGACACCCTCTGCCCTATCAGGGCCTGCCACCTCACGGACATGCTCAGTGAGGTCCTTACCGGACCTAGCCTCTGATGCACTAAGTGCCTGAGCATGCTCAGTAGCCTGAACAACAGACCCAGAAATCAGACTATCTGCCTGAGCATGCTCAGTAGCCTGAGCCACAGGCTTAGAAAGCAGACTATCAGTTTGAGCATGCTCAGTAGCCTGAACTGAGGACTTAGTCTCAGACATAACACAAACAGGTTGAGCATGCTCACTAGGCAAAACACCGGGCTTAAACTCTGGCTGGGGCAAATCGGCGCACGCATGCGCACTAGCCGCCTCTCCACACTTAGACGTGGTGGAAGGAACAGCCAACTGGACGACCCGAGGCACGGCCAAGAACGGCAGCCGGCGCCTGGGCGAAACAGGAACCTCAGCAGGCTGCTTGCGGCTATGGCGGCGCCGGTTCGTAACAACTGCCCCTATGTACAAGAATATAACTACTATAATACTGCCCCCTATGTACAAGAATATAACTACTATAATACTGCCCCCTATATACAAGAATATAACTACTATAATATTGCTCCTATGTACAAGAATATAACTACTATAATACTGCCCCCTATGTACAAGAATATAACTACTATAATACTGCCCCCTATGTACAAGAATATAACTACTATAATACTGCTCCTATGTACAAGAATATAACTACTATAATACTGCCCCCTATGTACAAGAATATAACTACTATAATACTGCCCCTATGTAAAAGAATATAACTACTATAATACTGCACCTATGTACAAGAATATAGAATTATATATATTTATATAGAATAAACTTTTGCCTTTTTCTTTTCAGACCCTGTTCTGCGGTTTTCCGCCGATGCCTGAAGTATTGCTGATTAATAGGGATTAAATAGCTGGCAGAATTATCATTTCCTATGACTGGCAAGCAGAGAGAGTGATGAGAAAATATGCAGATTTGTCTGCACACAACTCGCAGAGTGGATAAGAAATGAAGCTTCATTTGGAGGGCTCTGAAGATGCAGTCACCACCCATGGTTTGTATTTCAGAGCAGCGGGGGCTTGTGCCAGTGATGAATGATCAGGTCACACAACTATTTACATTTTACTTTAGCTGAAAAGCCAGAAATAAAGCAAAGAAGCAGATTCTGTGAATCCAATAATCAGACGGGTTCACGCCTTCCAAGAGTTTTAAAATGTATCATTCGCCTTATATTTGTATTATTGTACCCTTTGTCACCCAATGACATCTTTTAAAAAGGCAGAAATAATATTTCACAGGTTCTTCCTACTTTTGGGATCCACAGTGATCAACTGCGATCAGTAGGAAATCCTAATATTAAGTGTTTAATTTTACTGCAGCTCCCCCGCAGGACAAACAGGGTATTACACACAGATTTTGTTTTCGTGTTTGTCCATTTTATTTGTTATACTCAACCATATTACACTAATAATGTATATACAATGAATACATTCACTTAATAATATTAATGGCATAACAATATTACAATATTGTGCTTTTATATAGACTCAAGGGTGGAACGTGTGGTTTATAAAACCATCATAATATCGACCTCAGCATTGACTTTTTTTTAAAGGATTTTGTTGCTGTGTCTCTATTGAATTCCCCTTAAGATATGCAATGAGAAATCAAGGCAATGTTTTAGGATCAATCCCCTTTTTCTATTACCTCTTATAGCAGGCAAAGCCTAATGATCATACCTATTGATTTCCTGTAGCGGCAGGCCGCCCTGGCACATTATTTCATCCCTTCAACAGTTAACAGGTTCTTGACTAGCAATGTATTTTACTTATCATTTGGAAAGCAATAGTCACATCTTGACAAAATAGTTAATTCTGCCAAAAGCAGAATGTACAGTGGAAACATTCAGTGCTTAAAGGGCCATATGCTTAAAGCCACCTGAACTAAATAGCTTGGCCACTAGAGGGAGTATAGGTGTTTACTGAGTAAACCAGTGAACAGCTGAATTAAATAGTATGGCCACTAGAGGGAGTGTAGGTGTTTAATGAGTAAACTGGTGAAGAGCCGAAATAGTTTGGCCACTAGAGGGAGTGTAGGTTTTTACTAAGTAAGCTGGGGAGAGCTGAACTAAATAGCTTGGACACTAGAGGGTGTGTAGGTGTTAATTGAGTAAACAAGTGAAGAGCTGAATTAAATAGTTTGACCACTAGAGAGAGTGTAGATTTTTACTGAGTAAACTGGTGAGAGCTGAACTAAATAGCTTGGCCACTAGAGGGCGTGTAGGCATTTACTGAGTAAACTGGTGAAGAGGTGAACTAAATAGTTTGGCCACTAGAGGGAGTGTAGGTTTTTACTGAGTTAACTGATGAAGAGTTTAACTAAATTCTTTGGCCACTAGAGAGAGTGTAGATTTTTACTGAGTAAAATGGTGAAGAGCGGAACTAAATAGTTTAGCCACTTGACCAAGTGTAGCTGTTTCTGAGTAAACAGGTGATAAGGTGAACTAAATAATTTGGCCGCTTGTCTGAGTGTAGCTGTTTACTGATAAACAGGTGATAAGGAGAATTAAATAGTTTGTCCACTAGAGGGAGTGTAGATTTCTACTGAGTAAACTGGTGAAGACCTGAACTAAATAGCTTGGCCACTAGAGAGAGTGTAGGTTTTTACTGAGTAAACTGATGAAAAGCTGAACTAAACAAGTTGGACACTAAAGGGAGTGTAGGTGTTAACTGAGTAAACAAGTGAAGAGCTGAACTTAATAGTTTTGACATTAGAGGGAGAAAAGGTGTTTACTGAGTAAACTGGTGAAGAGCTGAATTAAATAGTTTGGCCACTAGAGGAAGTGTAGGTGTTGAGTAAACAAGTGAAGAGCTGAACTTAATAGTTTGGCCACTAGAGGGAGTATAGATATTTACTGAGTAAACAAGTGAAGAGCTGGACTTAATAGTTTAGCCACTAGAGGGTGTGTAGGTTTTTACTGAGCAAATTGATCAAGAGCTGAACTAGATAGCTTGGCCACTAGAGGGAGTGTAGGTGTTTACTGAGTAAACTAGTGAAGAGCTGAACTACAGATTGCCACATGAGGGAGTTTAGGTGCTTACTCAGTAACCTGCTGAAGAGCTGAAGTAGATAGTTTTGCAACTAGAAAGAGTGTAGGTGTTTACTGAGTAAACTGGTGAAGAGCTGAACTAAATAGCTTGGCCACTAGAGGGAGTATAGGTGTTTACTGAATAAACTGCTGAGCTCCCCCTAGTGATGGCTGTATTTGATAAGAGTTTTATTTTTTACCTTTATGGATTTTCTAAGGATTTGGAGTTTTGTAGATAGTATTCGCATTGGACACAGTTTGCTTTACACAGGCTGAACATAATTATAATATTCAACCAAACTCCTTTAAGTTCTTGGTTGCACCAATTTTCATTGAGGAATTATAGTTGGTGTATGGAGTCTTCCTTTGGAAGTAAAAGCTATTTTGCAAACTTTTTCGTTATTTTTTTTACATGCAGTACCACCCTTGACCTCTTGGTGTGCTGTTAAGAGGAAACATGTCTTTAAGCAGCACGGAGCACAAACTTTACTTTATATTCGTGCATTTTTATATCACACCTCATTAGCCGTGGACAATAATATAAAACTGAATCTTCAGTAACACATGAATGATAATCTCCACAAAAAAGAATCATGATTTTATTTTATATTTTGCAATGTTTGACTAATACCTACTTGATTACAAGAGCTCTTAATGTAAGTGCTACAAGATTAATGATGTATGTACATTGTTATGCTGCTTGTTAATTAATGAGATTTATTTCTTCATTATAAATTCTCTACCCTTCGGTTGGAGAATGCCAGATCTGTACTCCTCCTGAGCTCACGGATGCACCACTGTATATGCAAATATTTTTGTCTGCACCAAGTCAACTCAGTCTGATTCATTTGCAGCAAGATGACTGTTGCAGGACCTGGACGTTCTTTTGGGAACATGAATATTGGAAAAATATTACATTGTTCATGCAGATTAGGAAAATGCCTAAATTCCTTTCTCCCAACTATAGGGCCACTCCCTGTGTTCATAGTTAGTATCTGACCATATTTTTTACAATACAATTAACAATTTTGTATCATAAATGTGATGCTAGACACTACGAGCAGTATGAATAGAAGGCTAGTCAGACAAGCCAGGAGGTAATGTATAAGATTCAGGGAGCAGAAAAGGTTCAGGGAGCAGACAGAAACATGGTCAGGGAGGTCAAAGGTCAGAAGCCGGGAGGTAACGTATAAGGTTCAGGGAGCAGACAGAGAGATAGTCAGGAAGAGGTCCTGTGAAGGTCCTGGCTATGAATCAATTGTCCATATAATAAGATCATCTGTGTTTGTATGATTATTGTTCAGATGCTGATGTACATACCAGGATGCGCCTTTGGAATGTGTCATTGAAACAAATTATACTAGGCTGAACAATGCAAGTATTCATAACATACTGAGAGAATTTATAATCAGTTGGTTCACACAATGTGGGATGTTGACTCCTTGTTCATGCTCAGCAAGGTGTTAACAAAGATAATGAAGCCAAAATGTACAATGAACAAACAAGTATTCAGAAGCTAGTTCAAACTGGGATTAGGAAGCCAGTAGCAGGCTGATGACGTACTATATAGACTTCGCTGATTATCTCTGACCAATCAGAGACAATGTTGAACTGAATAACTGTGTGTATTTTATAATATACGGATTAGAGGAGCATTGAGCCTCTCCCGGATAGAGACACCTCTCTGTGTGGTAATTTTTTCTCATACATACATCTGAGAAGATTTGATTTGGACTCCGACTCTGTGACCCTGAAGACCCCTTAGCAGTTTTCCCCAACAGTCCAAGGTCAGAAGTCGGGAGCTAATGTATAAGGTTCAGGGAGAAGACAGAAACATGGTCAGGGAGGTCCGAGTTCAGAAGCCGGGAGGTAGCGTATAAGGTTCAGGGAGCAGATAGAGATGTGGTCAGGAAGAGATCTAAGGTCAGAAGCCTGGAGGTAATATATAAGTTTCAAGGAGCAGACAGAGATGTGGTCAGGAAGAGGTGCAAGGCCAGAAACTAAGATCAGAATACTACACCAGACAGGAGGTGAGAGCACACTAAGCAAACAGGCAGTACAACTGGCGAAGTTCAGACAAAGCAAGCCCAGTAAAGAAACAGAGCAATCACCAGGAACAAGGCTCATGTTTGAAGGGACCTCCGAAAACCAGCGTGGACCCTAGTACTGAAAGACAACCTGTCAGCAAGTGCACAAGACACATAGCAGAGCATTTTCAAATGTAGAGCTGTGCCAAAAGTATTCCAGATGCAAAATGCTCCACACAGCAGAACTTACACAGCTTACTCACTGAATATATGTTAAAGAGACTAATATATGGCATAAGTATCAGCAATCCAACACCCTACTATAACTTCATCAAGTCAGGTAATTTGTAGCCAGCTCAGGTTGCACAACGTGACCTGAGTATTCAGGTAGTTTTAGTACAGTGCTGTAAAGCAACACATGAGTTAACTCTGCTATTTCATTGTTCCATCTCTGTTACATCAGCCTCCATTGTAAAACTTTGCTAGATTGTGATTCTAGCACTACTTCATGGCAATAGAACTCATCCTGGTCCTGGTAACAACCGTGCTACAAGTCTGGTACATCTTGTTACCAACTCAGTTTCATTGCTTGATCCCGCAATGGTACATCATGCACCACTGGAAATAGAACTCTAGTATTCTGATATTTAGTTCCAGTACTGGTACATCAGTGTCACGGGTGTGTCATGGATGACAGACAGTCCTGTGGTGTCCGGCCATAGAAGGTCACAGCGTTTAGCTGCACAAACTGCTCCCTGACTTTCTATCATTCCTGCTTGGTTTTCATCCTTTTCCCTTTAGGATCCTGCGGAGTTCCTCAGCCTATCATCTGCTATTTATCAGTAATTTCCTTGTCTATATATACCTTAACTTCCTATTACACGGTGCTGGTGATATTTGATACATCTTTGTCAATTCTTCAATGCAAGCATGCGGCTTGCATAGATCAGGAGAATCTTGGTGGTTGTTGCAGCTTCCTCCCTAAGACAACTAGAGATAAGTTGTTTGTGGTTTTTCCTTGTTTGTTATCCCTGTGTCTTCTTTAGAGCTTATTGGGGTTGACGAAGACCTCATCCCATCTACTCCCTACCTAGGGCCCAGATCAGGGTCAGCCAGGGTCAGGTATCCTGCTCGGCGCACAGGTGTGGAACCTCTCTAGGGTGGTTAGGGGACCCCAGGGCCCAATGGTAGGTTTGGTCAGGGGTCACTATCTCCCCCTTCCCTAGACACACTGTTCGCTTGGTACTGTTCATAGTCTTGACTGTCTAAGGCCATCGAACACTTCTTTTAGATAAACTCAACAGTGTGACAGAGAAACGTCCATATAGCTTAATGGTGTCTCACAGCTTGGTATCATGGATCTGGCTACGAGTGGCCAAGAAGAGCGCTGTACCCTAGAGGCTATATGTGGTTCTGAATTGGTGGTATCCAATTTTTTGTTTCTATTCTGGACAAAAAATGAATAAATAGTCTGAGAATTGTATACAAGATAAACACATGGAGCTACGGAAGGAAAAAGGTTCTCTCATTCCAATCAATGCTGTTGCCCAGTAGGTTGTCCACAGTTCGAGTGGGAGCATCTCGGATGGTTGCCCCTTGGAGGTGTCGTTAACAATAGAAGCTTGATTAGCCCACTCATGAAGATAACGATTACTATTAGCGAGGAAAACGCTACAGATTATTACAAGAGGAAAACGACAATTATCCTGGTAATCACACACCGGCAATACAAGTAGACGAAACCTTCCTCGGAGCTCAGAAAATAACCAAAATGAACCGGAGCTTCCATGTGATGGTTTCTAGCTAATAATTCAAGGTTTGTCCTTCAGCTGCACATTATTAAGTTTTTAGGCGAGTCTGATAACGATCATGCACCAGCTTTGGGTTTTTAATACTGAGATTTATAGCTCCTGATATCTACACAATATCCATAATTGGTTAAACGACTGGGTGCAAAAAGCCCTTCCTATATATCTCCCAGAACCAAAGATTGGAATGGTATAGCATCCAACTGGAAAGGACAGCAGAGTTACTAGTAAAGAATTCACCCAGTTAAGCTCCTCCCTAGAGTCCTTTCCAGCTCGATCCTGGTTGTGGGAATATAACATTTTGCTGCATTCCCTTGATCACTTGCAGCCATTTACTGTAGAACCTTGTTTCCGCTCCCATGCCTCGGGAGCGCCATTCTTCTCACCTGTCTGGCCGTCCCGTGCACCTAATTCCTGCCCCGGGGCCTGCCGCAGCCTCTTCCTGCTTCCAGGCAACAAGCAGGCTCTCTGGGACAGCCCAAAGGGTGTGCGCGTAGCAACACCCCCTTTCTTAAAGGGCCGGCGTCTTATTACCCAGAAGTTACCCCTGAGGTCAGCTATGATCCTGTAAGTATTTAAGGCACTCTCTCCTTAGGGGAGGTGCCTGAGCAATGTTGCCTATCCTTAGTGCGTTGCTAGTTCTCAGGTCATGTAGCCATTACTGAGGTTAGTACCAGTTATCTGTACCCGCTAACATGTGTTTCTTCTTTAAGCTTGTAGTTACCACCACCTCTGTGCTACCACGTCTGAATTACCTCAACTTCCATGCTGCCACGTCTGAGCCACCATCTCCAAACTGCCACATCCAGGATATTACAGCTGGTTACCACGTCTGAGGTTCCTGGGCATCTGTCTTACTACACTCAGGAGTTCTTTTCCTACCTCAGTCCCTGCGCTCCCTAGTGGTAGCTTGACATCAGGGATAAGTGAATGTGAGGTGGCCAGGGCCTTCCTTAACATCTCAACTGATTTTTCCCTCTATTTGTTGCACGGTATGCTGGGTGTTCCCTCGCCCCGGTGTGACAGTAGGTTAAACTGTCACCTTGTAAAGCAGAGGAAAGGCTGCAAAGAAATATCTGTAAATCGAAATATTCCCGTACTCAGTGTTTATGTAACACCTGCCTGGAACCACAGACTCAGACTGGCTCTAATAGACAGGCTAAAGGAAAGCCGCTCGCAAAGCAGGACCCCAAGAATCCCGAAACCCTTTAACCCCTATACAGGGGTTTGGAATGATACAGGGCCCCGGAGATCACTACCTGTGGAAGGCTGCAGTCCGAGAGAGTAGTCGTCAGGCAGGGTCGAACCGGGAAATGCAGAACATGGACAAAATCAGGCAGGCAAGGATGTTGTCAGGAAACCAGGCAGAGGTCAAATCCGGATCAGGTAGTAAGGTACAAAAATGGCAGGCAGGAGGGTAGTCAGGGCCTCGGAGATCACTACCTGTGGAAGTCTGTAGTCCGAGAGAGTAGTCATCAGGCAGGGTCGAACTGGGAAATGCAGAACATGGACAAAATCAGGCAGGCAAGGATGTTGTCAGGAAACCAGGCAGAGGTCAAATCCGGATCAGGTAGTAAGGTACAAAAATGGCAGGCAGGAGGGTAGTCAGAGGTCAAAACACAGGAATCACTATACCAACCAGGAAGCAGGAATTCAGAACTATCACTGGCCGTGACCAGTAGACAGGAGGTGCAATAAGAAGGGTGTGGTGTCTTTTCATTGGCTGTAGCTGAATGGTGGTAACGTCAGCTGGAAGACTCCTGCCACCTACAGTCAGCCAGTGGTACTGCAGGTCCCAGGGAAACACAGCTTAGTGGATGAGCGGAGTCTGCGCCCACCAGAGCCACTGGCACCAACTCCTCCCCTATCACCAGCACAGTCCATGGTGGGAATACGGCGCCGCCTGGTGATCCAAGCAGAAGTCGCAGGAGTGGAATCCGGTGGGGACGTAACAGTTTATTTATAAGTCTTTTAATCCTTTTTGATGGATCTTTTGTAGAATTTAGCTAGCCAATAAAGGTTAAGGTTTATTCTAGTAATTATATCTCTGCAGCACTTTACCCTCCCCCCGCCGTCCATGTTATTTACTGTATAGTCATGAAGGTGTAAAAAAATATACATATTTATATATTAAAATTGCAATTTGGTGGCATTTCTGGTTTTAATAGTAATGTAGTGACACCTTCTTCAAAAGCAATTTAAAAGGTTACAGAACACTGCAGCATTTTGCTAACAGGGAAACATGAATAGATATAAACGGGCGCAAGTCGATGAATATTTTAATCCTCAGAAAATAAGGTTAAAAGCTTTTTTCTTGCTTAAAGGTTTAAAGTAAAAGTATTTGGGAAGTGCTTAGAATTGTAAAGGAGCGCCGCATTTGTTATAAAGCTTAAATTAAAGCTTATTTATACACCCTCAATGTCATGAAAAGCAGGATGAAGTATTAGGAAATGTAGATGTCTTATTTTATTTGTTTGCCACAACTTTTGTGTTTTAAATAAAAATACAAAGTTCAAAAACAAAACTTCTACATTGCAGAGTTTAACCCCCGAGGGAAAAGGCGAAGAACATTTCCAACTTGCTAATTAGTTTCCAGTGGGTGACTACCGGGCTACACTCACAAATCATAGTAAGACTCAGATTGCCCCTTCCACTTAGATCTTTATTTTTTATTATTAGTTTCATAATATATTGATAAAAAAGGATCATATCTGCATTTTTCACACATACACTGGAATGCCAAAACCAGAATATTCTTTAAATGCTAAAATTGTGGATACCTGCAATAACCACCAGATTACTTTCCAATTACTTTTGTCCCCTTGAAAAACAGGCGGCTATGTATTATATTAAAGAGCTGTAATTGCTAAACCCTATGTGAATGCCCTAAAATAAAAGTTGAGAGTCGGCACTTTAGGTCCAGGTTGATTATAGAACTGGACTATCTTTTGGTAAAACGATAAAATGCCAAAATTCCTATCACTGTCCAAATATTTCTTTAACTAACTGTAGATAGATAGATAGACAATAGCGATAGATAGATACAGTTGTTCTCAAAAGTTTACATACTCCAGCAGATTTTTTTGCTTTCTTTACCTTTTTTAAGAGGATATGAATGATAACACACTATTTTTTTTCCACTCATGTTTAGTAGTTGGGTGAAGCCATTTATTGTCAAACGACTGTGTTTTCTCTTTTTAAATCATAATGACAACCAAAACCATCCAAATTAACCTGATGAAGAGCTACCATGCCCCAGTTCTTAATACCGTGTATTGCCCCCTCAAACATCAAAGACAGCTTAAAGTCCTTCGTTGTAGTTGTGGATGAGACTTTATTTCATCAGGTGGTAAAGCTGCTCATTCTTCTTGGTCAGATGGTAAAGCTGCCCATTCTTCTTGGTCAGATGGTAAAGCTGCCCATTCTTCTTGGTCAGATGGTAAAGCTGCCCATTCTTCTTGGTCAGATGGTAAAGCTGCCCATTCTTCTTGGTCAGATGGTAAAGCTGCCCATTCTTCTTGGTCAGATGGTAAAGCTGCCCATTCTTCTTGGTCAGATGGTAAAGCTGCCCATTCTTCTTGGTTAGATGGTAAAGCTGGCCATTCTTCTTGGTCAGATGGTAAAGCTGCCCATTCTTCTTAGTCAGATGGTAAAGCTGCCCATTCTTCTTGGTCAAATGGTAAAGCTGCCCATTCTTCTTGGTCAGATGGTAAAGCTGCCCATTCTTCTTGGTCAAATGGTAAAGCTGCCCATTCTTCTTGGTCAGATAGTAAAGCTGTCCATTCTTCTTGGTTAAATGGTAAAGCTGCCCATTCTTCTTGGTCAGATGGTAAAGCTGCCCATTCTTCTTGGTCAGATGGTAAAGCTGCCCATTCTTTTTAGTCAGATGGTAAAGCTTCCCATTCTTCTTGGCACCTCCAGTTCCTGTAGATTCCTGTGCTTTCTTGCATGAACTGCGCTTTGCTTGAGTCCTCCCCAGAGTGGCTTAATGATATTGAGGTCAGGAGACTAAGATGGCCACTCCAGAACCTTCACTTTGTGCTGCTGTAACCAATGACAGGTCGACTTGGCCTTGTGTTTTGGATCGTTGTCATGTTGGAACGTCCAAGTACATCCCATGTGCAGTTTCCAGGCTGATGAGTGCAAATTTGCCTCCAGTATTTGCTAATAACGTTCTGCAATCATCTTTACTTCAACTCTGACCAAGTTTCCTGTGGTTTTGTAGCTCACACATCCCTAGATCATCAGTGATCCACCTCCATGCTATACAGTAGGAATGGTGCTCCTGTTATCATAGGCCTTGTTGACACCTCTCTGTTGCACCTCGTGGCTCTCCTGTGGCAAGGAATGAGACAGTCTCCTTGCCTGCCACGAGCGCTCCTGCTCCGCAGCGCCGAAGGTCTGCCAGACTGCGCAGAGTGCAGGAGAAACCTCCTCAGAGAGGCAGCACAAGGGTGACACCTAGTGGTACTCCTGTTGCAAGAAATGAGGCGGTCTCCCATTCCTTGCCTGCCACAGCTCCTCCTGCTCAGCAGCCTCGAAGGTCTGTGAGGTTGCGCAATGTGCAGAGATTTGCTGCTCAGGGAAGCAGTGAGACTCCCGTTATCTCTACACATTGTGAGACCGAGGATCCCGCCTCTATTTCCCAGAGGCAGGAGGGTGAGCATGTGCTATGCTTGGTGGATCCTGATTCGCCCACAGACGTCACACGGCTTGATGACAAGGCTGGTGATGTGGTGAATCCTGACTGGCCAGGCTGGGATGTCGTGGATCCTGATTGGGTCAAGTCCGTCATCTCCGCCTCGCGCCCGCCCTTGGCTGGAGCTACACCTCCTTAAAAGCTCCTCCTGCCATCATGGCGGCGCGCGACCGTCCTTCTATGTTTGGATGTCTGGCAGCGTGCTGCCACGCCACTGCTCAGGCATTATCTTCTTCTGTGGGCTTGGCCCTTGCTGCTTAGGCAGCACCTGGTTTGCAGGCCGTGTCCCTGCCTTGCTGGTCCGGCAGTAGCTCCTTCTACAGGCCGTGTTCCTGTCCCAGGTGAGCTCCTCGAGTCTCCACTGGACTCACCTGGTTATTGAAAGCACACGTGCGTGGGCACCTCTGTGCTACCCTCGTGCCATATTCTCGTGACTTCCACTGGCACACGTGCGTGGGCACCTCTGTGCTTCCCCGTGCAACAGGTACACCGAGCCGTGTGATCCCTGCCATACAACCCACACGGGTTAGGGCAGACCGGTGTACATAGATCGTCTGTGACATTCCAGACGATCGCTAGCAGCAACCCGCTCACTCTTCACCCACCATAGCAGCGGTCCCTTACACCGCACAGTGGACCTTGACCGGCGGAAGCTGTCCATTCCCCATCTTGGCACGCTTCCCCGGGTCCCCCTCGTAACATTACGGTCGCGCCAAAGGTCTGGCTATGGCTGAAGAGCAGCAGCAGTTGCTGCGTTATGTGCAGCAGTTGGAATCACGTTTGGCAGCAGTGGAGCAGTCTTCCTCTGACAAGACTGCTCTGACGACAGTCGCCACCCAGGCGGCTACCCAGGCTGTGCTATTGGGCGGAAGGTCTCCTCGCCTTGCGCTTCCAGAGCGCTTTAGTGGGGACAGCTCCGAGTGCCGTGGGTTTATAAACCAAGTTACCACCTACTTAGAGCTGTCCGTGACTCTTTACGCTACCGAGAAGGCGAAGGTAGCCTTCGTCCAGTCCCTGCTCACAGGGAGAGCGCTGAAGTGGTCCACGCCGTTGTGGGAGCGCGGAGATCGGGTGGTGAATAACTTAGCATCTTATCTTGGGGCCATGAGAATGGTGTTCCTCGGGCCTCAAGTCACCCACGACTCCGCGCTGCGCCTCCTACGACTTCGGCAAGGGTCCGCTTCAGTCGGGGACTTTGCCGTACACTTTAGGACACTTGCCGCAGAGCTGGACTGGCCCGATAAGGTCCTTGTCCCTGTGTTCTGGGAGGGCCTGGCAGGGTTCGACAAAGACGCACTGGCCACGCGTGAGGTGCCTGCTACTTTAGAGTCCTTGATTGTGGTTGCCTCTCGCATAGACATCCACCAGGCGGAGTGGAGGCTCGAGGTCTCTTCAGCACCCACGTCCTCACGGCCTAAAAAGCGTCTGGCTCCCGTATTCCACCAGACAGGTCTCCCAGCCAGCTCTGTAGGCGACTCCGTGGAGTCAATGGAGGTGTCCAAAGCGGTCTCCTCTACCCCAGGTTCTCGGTCTGGTGTCATCTGCTTTTCCTGTGGGCAGAGGGGACACATAGCTACCCGATGTCCCAAACCGTCGGGAAAAGACAGCGTCTAGTTTCCATCAGAGGGGGGTTACTAGACGCTGCTTCTCCCTCTAGGTTGACTATCAGCGCCCAGTTGCTGTTTGGCACTACTCTCTTCTCTGCTCTGGCCTGCCTGGACTCAGGCGCTGATGGCAATTTCATTTCGACCTCCCTGGCAACCCGATACTCAGTTCCCCTGGTTCTCTTACCCAAGCCACTCAGGCTTCGGGTAGTCAACGGGTCCCTACTAGTCGATCCCATCACCCAGATCACCATCCCTCTCAGGATGGAAGTACCACCAGGACACCATGAGCAGGTGTCCTTCCTGGTGCTTCCAGGGGGGACGGATGAGATCCTACTGGGCCTCCCCTGGTTGAGACAGCATGCTCCTATACTCAACTGAGCAACAGGGGAGATCTCATCATGGGCAGGATCCTGTAGGGAGCACCTCGTGACTACCGAACCACCCGCTACCATTAGGTCGGTTGGGTCCTCAGGGAATACAGGGGAGCCAGGTTTACCGACACCTTATGAGGCCTACAGGGACGTCTTCTCCAAGAGGGCCGCAGATACCCTTCCTCCCCACCGGCCATACGATTGCCGAATAGACCTGAAGCCAGGCTCCGAGCCCCCTAGGGGCAGAGTGTATCCCCTCTCTGCTCCAGAGACGGAGGCTATGTCCAAATATATTCAGGACAGCCTGGCAAAAGGGTTCATTCGCAAGTCTATTTCACCGGCCGGTGCGGGGTTCTTCTTCGTGCAAAAGAAGGAAGGGGATCTGCGCCGCTGTATCGATTACAGGGGATTAAATGCAATCACGATCAAAAACAAATACCCTTTGCCCCTCATTACGGAGTTATTTGATCGATTCCGCGGGGCAAAGATCTTCACGAAGCTGGATCTACGCGGGGCGTATAATCTAGTGCGAGTCCGAGAGGGCGATGAGTGGAAGACCGCCTTCAACACCAGGGACGGTCACTACGAGTATCTCGTAATGCCCTTCGGACTCTGCAATGCCCCCGCCGTATTTCAAGACTTTGTGAATGATGTTTTCCGGGATTTGTATCTTTCCGTGGTTGCATACCTGGATGATATCCTTATCTTCTCCCCCGATCTTGCCACCCATCGGAGGGATGTCATCCGAGTACTTAAGAGGCTCCGCACTCATTCGTTATATGCTAAGCTAGAAAAGTGCGTTTTTGAACGTGAATCCTTGCCGTTCCTGGGGTATATAGTGTCCAGTCAGGGGTTAGCAATGGATCCGGGGAAGTTGGAGACAGTGATGAAATGGCCTGAGCCCCGCTCGCTGAAAGCGATCCAGCGATTCTTGGGGTTTATCAATTATTATCGCCAGTTCATTCCCAACTTCTCGACGGTGGCAGCACCCATCATTGCCCTTACCCGCAAGGGCGCTAATCCCAAAGCATGGACACGGGAAACGGTAGAGGCATTTCACACTCTCAAAACTTACTTCTCCAGAGCTCCCATCCTTCATCGTCCAGACATCTCCAAACCCTTTCTACTAGAGGTAGACGCCTCTTCGGTCGGTGCTGGTGCAGTCCTGTACCAGAAAGACGAACGAGGAAGGAAGCATCCTTGTTTCTTTTTCTCCAAGACCTTTTCTCCGGCCGAGAG